>NW_023046340.1:0-59002 GCF_011762505.2 Arvicanthis niloticus
TGTGGACATTGGGGAGGATTCCCGGTTGGGACACTTTTAAGGACATCACTGTGGTGGACAGTAGGGAGGACCTTTCTGTGGTGACAGAGGGAAGAGGTCCCATGTGTTGGACAGTGGTTAGGATATTTAGTGTTGTGGATTGTGGGAAGAGTCCATTTTGTGGGACATTTGGAAGGACCTCTGTGTGATGGACGTGGGAAGCATGTCCCTCTCTGGATCAGTTGGGAGGAACACCATGTGGTCGAGTGGAAAGGATGTCTCTGTGGTGGACATAGAAGAAGGACTCATTGAGTGGACCTTGTAATACGTTCCTTGTTGTGACAGCAGGTGTACCTTTCTGTTTTCTACGTGGGAAGGACATCCTGTTGTGGCATGCAGAGGAGTCCCTTTGGTGAACAGTGGAAGGCCATAACTGTGGTGGAAGTAGAGAGGAACTTCCTGTGGTGGACAGTGGAAAGGAGTTTCCCTGTGGTGGATCCTGGAAGGACATGCTGTTGTGTACATGGCAGAGGAATTCCCTGTGGTGGACAGTTGGAAGGACATACCTGTGGTGGGCAGAGGGGGCTTCCCTGTGGTGGAAGTAAGAAGGAGGTACTGTGTTGGACACTGAAAAGAAATATATGTTGTAGACTGTGGGTAGACGTCCCTGTTGTGGACATTGGGAAATCCTCCTTGTGGTGAACAGTGGGGAATGATTTCCCTCTGGTAGATATTGGAGAGGAACTCAATGTGGTGGACTTTGGAAGGATGTCCCTGTGGTGGAGAGCGAGTCCATCACTTAGGTGGACAGTGGTAAGGACTCCTTTGGTGGATAGTAAGAGGACCTCTCTGTGGTGAACAGTGGGAAAAAGGTAACATGTGATGGAGATGTGAAGTACATTTATGTTGTGAATTGTGGAAGGATATACATGTTGTGGACATTGGGAGGACCTCCATGTTTTTAAAGTGCCATAATGTCCCTCTGGTTGCAATTGGGAGGAACAGCATCTGTGTTGACAGTGGGAGTACAGTCCCTGTGTTGGACAGAGGAAAGAACATCATTGAGGTAGACATTAGGAAGCATGTTCTGTTGTGGACAGCAGAGTGTACCTTTCTGGGGTGGACAGTGGAAGGACATGCCTGTTGTGGACAGTGCAGTGGACATCTCTGTGGTGGACAGTGGAAGGACATCCTGTGTTGGACACTAGAGAAGGACTTCCCTGTGGTGGACACTGGAAGGATGTCCTGTTGTGGAGAGTGAAAATGACATTCCTGTTTGTGGGACAGGCGGTGGACTCCCTCTGGTGAACAGTGGAAGGACATCCCTGTGTTGGACAGTAGAGAGGACATCCCTGTGGTGAACAGTGGGAAGGACATCCCTGTTTGTAGACATGGCAAGGACATCCCGGTGGTGGACAGTTGGGAGGATTTCACTGTGATGGAAAGTGAGGAGGATGACCCTGTTGTTTACAGTGGGAAGGACTACACTGTGTTTTGATAATTGGGAGGACATCCATGTTGTGGACACTGGGAGGATGTCCCTGTGTTGGAGACTTGAGAGGATTTAACTGTGGTGGACAATTTGGATGACGGCCTTGTGGACAGTTTGGACAATTCCTCCTTGTGGTCCACAAGAGAATGTCACTTTAGCTGACAGTGAGAAGGATATCCTTGTAGTGGGGAGTACAGAAGACATCTCTGGGGTGGACAGTGGTTAGAGCATCCCTGTTGTGCACAGGAGGATGTCCCTGTGGTGTACAGTGGGACAGACATCCCTGTGGTGGTCAGTGAAGAGGACTTCTCTGTGGTGGACCTTTGAAATGACACCCTTGTTGGCAGTGGGAAGGAAGTCCCTTTGGAGGACAGTGGGGAGGACATCCCTGTGGTGGAGAGGCAGAAGAATGTCCTCTGTGATGGAAAGAGTGGAGGAACTCTTTGTGGTGGAGAGTGGGTAGGATGTACTTGTGGTTTACACTGCGGAGCATATTCATGTGGTGAACAGCATTGAGGACATCCCTGTAGTGCATATTGTTGAGGACAACCATGTTGTGGACAGTGGTTAAGGATGTCCTGGTAGTACACAGGAGGATGTAACTGTGGTGGAGAGTGGGAAGTACATCAGTTTGGTGGACCGTGGAAAGGACGTCCCTGTGGTGGACAGTTGGAGGACTTTCCCTGTGGTGGACAGTGGGGATGACTTTTCTTTTGTGGACAGTGGGATGGATGTCTCTGTGGCGGAATGTGGGGAGGACATCCCTTTGGTGGACAGTGGTGAGGATGATTCTGTGGTGGAAAGTGGGCAGAATGTCCTGGTGGTGGACAGCAGGGAGGACATCTCTGTGGTCTACAATGGGAAAGACATCTCTGTTGTGGACAGTGGAAAGAAATATTCCTGTGGTGCACAGTTGTGAGGATGTCCCTGTTGTTAATAGGAGTATGGTCCCTGTGGTGCAAAGTGAGGAGGATGTTTCTTTGGTGGACAGTTGGAAATACGTCCATGTGGTAGACTGGGGGGGACGTCCACTCTGTAATATCGGTAGGATATCCCTGTTTTGCACATAGGTCAGGATGTCCCTGTTGTGCACAGGAGGATGTCCCTGTGGTGAACTGTGGAAAGGACGTCACTGTGCTGGACATTGGTGAAGATGACCCTGTGGTGGACAGTTTTATGGATGTCCTTGTGCTACGCAGGAGGACATCCCTGTGGTGGACAGTGGGGAGGACCTCACTCTGATGGACAGTTGGGAGGAAATCCCTGTGGTTGACAGTTGGGTGGACCTCCCTGTGGTGGACAGTGTGTAGAACGTCCCTGTAGTGGACAATGGGGAGGATATCCCTGTGCAAAACTGTGGGAATAATGTAGATTTTTGGACAGTGAAAGGATGTCCATCGTTGTGGACAAGGGAGTATGTCACTATGGTGGGCAATGGGGAGGACCTCCCTGAGGTGGACATGGGTAGGGATGTCTCTGTTGTGAACAGTGGAGAGGACATCTCTATGGTGGACTGTGGGAAGCATGTTCCTGTAGTGGACAGCGGAAAGGACTTCTCTGTCGTGTACAATGGGAAGGACGTTCCTCTGGTGGACAGTGGAGAGGATGTACCTGTGGTGGACAGTGGAAAGCACGTTCTATGGTGGAGAGTAGGAAGACTGTCCCTGTGGAGGAGAGAAGGGAAGACCTCTCTGTGGTGGACAATGTAAAGTATGTCTTTGTGGTGCACAGTGGTGAGGACATCCCTCGTGTGCACAGGAGGCTGTCCTTGAGGTGGACAGTGGTGAGGACCACACTCCAGTGGACTGTGGGGTAGGATGTCCCTGTGGTAGACCATGGGAAGGACGTCCATGTGTTGGACAGTGGGGAAGATGTCTGTGTTGTGGACAGTGGGAAGGACGTTGCTGTGGTGGACTGTGGGGGAGGAACTCTTTAGGGCAGATAGTTGTGAGGATGTCCCTGAGGTGGACAGTGGGTAGGACCTTTCTATTGTGGATAGTGGGATGGACGTCCTTTTCGAGGAGAGTGGGGAGTACTTCCCTGTTGTGTACAGTGGGATGGATGTTTTTGTAGTGAAGAGTTGGGAACATATTTGTGTGGTGGACCGTTAGGAAGATGTTCCTGTGGTAAACAGTGTGAAGGAAGTCCTTTTTGTGGACAGCAAAAGGATGTCCCTGTGCTGGACAATGGGAAGGACGTCCCTGTTGTGGACAGTGGAGAGGACTTCCCTTTGGTGGAAAGTAGGTAGTACGTTCCTGTGGTGGACAGCTGGGAGGACGTCTGTTGGTGGACAGTGGTGACGATGTTTCTCTGGTGCAAAGGAGAATGTCCCTTTGGTGGACATTGGGAATGATGTCCCTGTCGTGGAGAGTGTTGAGAACATCTCTGGGGTAGACAGTGTTGAGGACATCCATGGTGTGCACAGGAGGATTTTCTTGTGGTGCACAAGGATGAGGACATCCCAGTTGGTCACTGGAGGATGTCCTTGTGGTGCACAGTGGGGAGGATGTCCTTGTGGTGAACATTGAGAAGAAGTTCCCTGTGGTGGACACCTGGGAGGAACTCTCTGTGGTGCACAGTGGGAAGGACCTCCCTGTGGTGGACAGTGGGAAGGACATCCCTTTGGTGGACAGTGGAAAGGACTTCCCTTTGGTGGACAGTGGGGAATACATTCCTTTGGTGGACAGTAGGGAGGAGGTCCTGTGGTGGACAGTGGTGAGGACATTTCTCTGGTGCAAAGGAGAACATCCTTTGGTGGACATTGGGAATGATGTCCCTGCCGTGGAGTGTGTGGAGGACATCTCTGGGGTAGACAGTGGTGAGGACATCCCTGGTGTGCACAGGAAGATGTTCCTGTGTGCACAAGAGTGAGGACATCACTGTTGTGCATGGGAGGATGTCCCTGTGGTGCAGAATGGGAAGGATGTCCTTGTGGTGAAAAGTGAGAAGGATGTCCCTGTGGTGGACAGCTGGGAGGACCTCTCTGTGGTGGACAGTAGGAAGGACCTCCCTGTGATAGACAGTGGGTAGGACGTCCATGTGTTTGACAGTGGGGAGGACATACCTGTTTTGGACATTGGGGAGGACGTTATGGTTGTGGACATTGGGAAGGCATCCATGTGGTGTACAGCAGGGAGGAACTCTCTGTGGTTGACTGTTGGAAAGATGTCCCAGTGATGGACAGTGATGAGAACGTTTCTGTGGTGAACAGTGGATTGGATGTTTTTGTGCTAGACAGTGTGGGGGAAATGCCTGTTGTAGATAGTTAAGAGGACCTCCCTCTGGTGGTCAGTGGGAAGGACGTCCCGTTAGTGGAGAGTGGGGAAGATGTTTCTGTGGTGGAGAGTGATGAAGACGTCCCTCTGGTGGACAGTGGTGAGGATTTTCTTCTGATGGATACTGTGGAGAAAGTTTCTGTGGATGTCAGTAAAAAGGACATCCCTGAGGTGTACAGTGGAGAGTACTTACCTGTTTTATATAGTAAGGAGGATATCCCTGTGGTGGACATTGGTGAGGATGACCATGTGATGGAAAGTGGTAAGGATGCCCTTGTGGTGGACAGCAGGGGGGACCTCACTTTGGTGGACAGTAGGAAGAATGTCCCTGTGGTGGACAATGCAAAGTATGTCCCTGTGGTGCACAGTGGTGAGGTCATCCCTGTTGTGCAGAGGAGGATGTCCTTCTCATGCACAGTGGGGAGAACAACACTCTGGTGTACTGTGGGGTAGGACATCCCTGTGGTGGACAGTCTGAAGGATATCCGTGTGGTGGACTGTGGGGAAGATGTCTGTGTTTTGGACAGTGGGAAGGATATCCCTTTGTTGGACAGTGGGAAGGATGTCCCTGTGGTGGAATGTTGGTAGGAACTCCTTGGGGTGGACAGTTGGGAGGATGTCTCTGTGGTGGGTAGTGGGTAGGACATTTCTGTTTTGGACAGTTGGATGGACATCCTTTTGGAGGGCAGTGGGAAGGAAGTCCCTGTTGTGTACAGTGGAATTGATGTTTCTGTAGTGGACAGTTGGGAACATATTTGTGTGGTGGACAGTTAGGAAGACGTCCCTGTAGTAAACAGTGGGAAGGAATTTCTTTTTGTGGATAGTGAAAGGATGTCCATTTGGTAGGCAATGGGAAGGATGTCCCTGTTGTAGACAGTGGGGAGGTTCTCCCTGTGGTGGACAGTAAGTAGGACGTCCCTGGGGTGGACTATGGGGAGGACATTTCTGTTTTGGACAACTGAGAGCACATTACTGTGGTAGACAGTGTAAAGGACATCCCTGTGGTGGACACCAGGGAGGACCTCTCTCTGGTAGACAGTGATAAAGATGTCTCTGTGATAGAAAATGATGAGGATGTTTCTGTGGTGGACAGTGGAAAGGACGTCCCTGTTGTGGACAGTGTTGAGTATATCCCTGTCGTGGATATTGGGAAGGATGTCCCTGTGGTTAACAGTGGAAAGGATGTTTCTGTGGTGGACAGTGGAGAGGACCTCCTCATGGTGGAAAGTGGAAAGAACGTCACAGTGGTGGACAGTGGTGAGGATGTTTCTGTGGTGGTCAGTGGTGAGTAAGTTTCTCTGGTACAAAGGAAAATGTCCTTTTGTTGGACATTGGAATGTACATCTCTGTGATGGACAGTAGAGAGAAACACACTGTGGTGGACTGTGGGAAGAATATTTATGTTGTGAACAGTGGGAAAGAAGTCCCTGTTGTGGTTATTGGGAAGGACCTCCTTGTGGTGAACAGTGGAAATGATATCCCTCTGATGGACAGTGGGGAGGACATCCCTGTGGTGGACAGGGGGAAGAACATCCCTGTGTGGACAGTGAAGAGGACTTTTCTGTGTTGGGTATTTGGGATGACATCCCTGTGGTGAATAGTGAGAAAGATGTTTCTTTGGTGGAAAGTGGGAAGGACATCCCTGTTATGGTCTGAGGGGAGGATATCCCTGAGGTGGACAGATGGAAGGACTACCCTGTGGTGCACAGCAGGGAGGACCTTTCTGTTTTGAATTGTGTGAAGGATATCTCTGTTGTAGACAGTGTGGAGTATATCCCTGTTGTGGACAGTGGAAAGGACATTCCTGTGGTGGACAGTAGAGAGGACTTCCCAGTGATGGACAGTGAGAAGGAGGTCCCTGTGGTGGACATTGGAAAAGAACTTCTTGTGGTAGACAGTGGGAACGATGTCCATGTGGTTGACTATGGGGAGGTCCACTCTGTAGTGAACATTGTAGAGGAAGTCCCTGTGGTTGACAGTGGAAAGGATGTCCCTGTGGTGCACAGTGGTTAGGATGTCCCTGTGGAGGACAGTGGGTAGAACATCTTTGTGGTGGACAGTGGGAAGCACATCCCTGTTGTGTACAGTGGGGAGAATATTTCTGTTGTGGACAGTTGAAATGACGTCCCTGTGGTGGACAGTGGAGAATACCTGCCTGTTCTGGAGATGGAGAGGACCTCCCTGTGGTAGACAGTGAATAGGACATCCCTGTGTTGGACAGTGGGCAGTATGTTCCTGTGGTGGACACTGGGGAGGACGTCCCTGTGGTGGACTGTGGAAAGAAATTCCCTTTTGTGAACAGTTGGGAGGACATCCCTCTGGTGGACAGTGGAAAGGACATCACTTTGATGGACAGTAGAGAGGACCTCCCTCTGGTGGACAGTGGGAAGTTGGTCCCTGTCTTGGACAGTGGGAAGGATATTTATGTAGTGGACTGTGGGAAGAACATCTCTGTTGTGGACATTGGGAAAGACCTCCTTGTGGTGAACAGTGGGAAGAATGTCCCTCTTGTGGACAGACGGGAGGACATCACTTAGGTGGACAGTGGGATTGACATCCCTGTGGTGGACAGTGTGAAGGACATCCCTGTTGTGGACAGTGGGTCAATGTCACTGTTTTGGAGTGTGGTAATGACATTCCTCTGCTGGACATTAGAGAGGACCTTTTAGTGGTGAACAGTGCGAAGAAGTTCCATGTGTTGGACATTGGGGAGGACATTTATTTTGTGGATTGTGGGAAGGATGTTCATGTTGTGGACATTGGGAAGGACCTCCGTGTGGTGAACAATACGAAGCATGTTCCTCTCATGGACAGTGGTGAAAAAAACTTCATGTGATGGACAGTGGGAAGGATGTCTCTGTGGTGGACAAAGAGAGGACATCATTTAGTAGACATTGGGAAGCACGTTCCAGTTGTGAACACCAGGGTGTTCCTTTCTGTGGTGGACAGTGGGAAGGACATGCCTGTTGTGGACAGTGCGGAGGATGTCCCTTTGGTTGACAGTAGAAAGGACATCCCTTTGGTGGACAGTAGAGAGGACTTCCCTGTGATGGACAGTGGGAAGGAGGTCCCTGTGGTGGACCATGGAAATGACATGCCTGTTGTGGATAGGGCGAAAGACATTCCTGTGGTAGACAGTGGAAGGGACATACCTGTGGTGGACAGTAGAGAGGACTTCCCTGTGGTGGACTGTGAGAGGGATGTTCCTGTAGTGGAGAGTGAAAAGGACATGCCTGTTCTGAACAGTGCAGAGTATATACCTGTGGTGAAAAGTGAAAAGGACATCCCTGTTATGGTCTGAGGGGAGGATATCACTGAGGTGGACAGAGGGAAGGACATCCCTGTGGGGGACAGCAGGAAGCACCTTTTGGTTTTGAGTTGTAGGAAGGACATATCTTTTGTAGACAGTGGGGAGGATATCCCTGTGTTGGACAGTGGGGAGGATTTCACTGTGGTGGACAGTGGGGAGGATGTTACTATGGTACACTGGAGAACATCCTTGTGGTGCATAGTCAGAAGGATGTCCATATGGTGGATAGTGCAGAGGACATCACTGTGGTGGACAGTGGTTATGACATCCCTGTTTGCCCAGTGGGGAGGATGTCCCTGTTGTTTACAATGGGAAGGACTTCACTGTTTTTGATAGTTTGGAGGACATCCATGTTGTGGACAGATGGGAGGACGTTTCTGTGTAGGAGAGTTGAAAGGATTTAACTGTGGTGGACAGTGTGGATGACGGCCTTTTGGACAGTAAGTACAATACTCCTGTGGTGCATAAGAGAATGTCTCTTTGGTGTACAGTGAGAAGGATGTCCTTGTAGTGTGGAGTGCAGAAGACATCTCTGGGGTGTACAGTGGTAAGAACATCCCTGTTGAGCACAGGAAGATGTTCGTGTGGTGTACAGTGGGAAGGAAATCCCTGTGGTGGACAGTGAAGAGGACTTCCCTGTGGAGGACCATTGCAATGACTTCCTTGTTGTCGACAGTGGGAAGGACATCACTTTGGGGAACAGTGGGGAGGACATCACTGTGGTGGACAGGCAGAAGAATGTCCATGTGGTGGACAGAGGGGAGGACCTCCCTGTGGTGGACAGTGGGTAGGATGTCCCTGTGGTTTACAGTGCGGAGGATATTTGTGTAGTGGACAGCGGTAAGGACTTCCCTGTAGTGCATATTGTTGAGGACAACCATGTTGTGGACAATGGTAAGGATGTCTTTGTAGTACACAGGAGGATGTCCCTGTGGTAGACAGTAGGAAGGACATCTCTTTGGTGGAATGTAGAAAGGACATCCCTGTGGTGGACAATTGGGAGGACCTCCCTGTGGTGGTCATTGGGGAAGACATTACTGTTGTGGACAGTGGGATGGATGTCTCTGTGGCGGAATGTGGGGAGGACATCCCTTTGGTGGACAGTTGGGAGGACATTTCTGTGGTGGAAAGTAGGAAGAATGTCCCTGTGTTGGACAGCAGGGAGGATATCTCTGTGGTCTACAGTGGGAAGGACATCTCTGTTGTGGACAGTGGAAAAAACATTCCTGTGGTGCACAGTTGGGAGGATGTCCCTTTTGTGCATAGGACGATGTCCCTGTGGTGCAAAGCGAGGAGGATGTTTCTTTGGTGGATAGTGGGAAAGACGTCCATGTGGTAGACTGTGTGGCAGTCCAGTCTGTAGTGAACATTGGGGAGGATGTCCCTGTGGTGGACAGTGGAAAGGATGTCCCTGTGGTGCACATTGGTCAGGATGTCCCTGTTCTGCACAGGAGGATGTCCTTGTGGTGAACAGTGGGAAGAACATCACTGCTCTGAACATTGGTGAAGATGACCCTGTGGTGGACAGTTTTATGGATGTCCTTGTGCTACACAGGAGGACATCCCTGAGGTGGACAGTGGTGAGGAACTCTCTCTGATTGACAATGAGAGGAAATCCCTGTGGTGGACAGTTGGGTGGACCTCCCTGTGTTGGACAGTGTGTCGAACCTCCCTGTAGTGGACAGTGGGAGGACATCCCTGTGCTAAACTGTGGGAATAATGTCCTTTTTGTGGATAGTGGAAGGATGTACATGTTGTGTTCAAGGGGAGTACATCCCTATGGTGGAAATGGAGACGACCTCACTGTGGTGGACATGGGTAGGATGTCTCTGTGATGGACAGTGGGGAGGATATACCTGTTTAAAGTGGGGAGGACAAGCTTTTGGTGGACCGTGGGGAGGACATCTCTGTGGTGGACAGTAGGAAGAATGTCCCTGTAGTGGACAAGGGATAGGACCTCTCTGTGATGTACAATGGGAAGGACGTCCTTCTGGTGGACAGTGGAGAGGATGTGCCTGTAGTGGACAGTAGAAAGGATGTTCTATGGTGGATAGTGGGAAGACTGTCCCTGTGGTGGAGAGCAGGAGGACCTCTCTGTGGTAGACAGTGGGAATGGCATTCCTGTTGTGGACAGTAAAAGGATGTCCCTTTTGTGTACATTGGAGAAGATGTCCCTCTGGTGAACTGTGGGAAGGACATCCCTGTGGTGGACAGTGGTGAGGACGACCCTGTGGAATACAGTGGTAAGGATGCCCCTGTGTTGGACAGCAGGGAGGACCTCACTATGATGGACAGGGGGAATGATATCCTTGTGGTGCAAAATGGTGAGGAATCCCTGTTGTGCACAGGAGGATGTCCTTGTGGTGGACAATGGGGAGGACCCCACTCTGGTGGGCTGTGGGGAAGGACATCCCTGTGGTGGAGAGTGGGAAGGACATCCATGTGGTGGACAGTGGTGAAGATATCTGTGTTGTGGACAGTGGGAAAGATGTCCCTTTGGTGGACTGTTGGGGGCTGACTTTTAGCAGAAAGTGGCTATCAGCTTTGCAGCCATCTTGAGCCATACACCCTGACATGAGACTTGGATTACAATAGCCTACAACAGCTGAGCACACTCTGATAATCTTGGTTTAGATACCTTGGGCGTGTGAGATTAAAGGTGTGTGAGATTAAAGGTGTGAAACTTAAGTGTGTGACTTAAGAGTGACCTAGAGATCAGATTTAGAGACAAGACCTAAGGGCATGATTAAAGGTGTGACCAAAAGATATGGCTTAGAAGTGAGACATAAAAGGCAGAGGCAGATGACAGAGAATTAGACATTAGGGAGACACTGCAGAGAAACACAGAGAAGCAGGCACTTGGGAGAGAACTTGGAAGAAGTAACTTGGAACTTGGAGGCACTAGGAACTAGGAACCAGGAACTAGGAACTTAAGACTTGGGACTTAGACCAGGAAGAGAGACTGAAGAATAAACAGGATTGAATCATACTCTGTCTGGTCTTCATTCTTCGAGTCCTCACTCTCTCTCTTGCTGAACCGTGACCCGCAGACTGGAGCGGCAGCTTGGACCGAGATACAGTGGCCACCAAATGTGGGGCAGCCTGGGCCTCAACATTTTGCTCAAGCCGCGACATTTTTTGGCACCCGAACGTGGGACTAGTGTGGTTCCCAACATTTTTTGGCTGCCCAAAGTGGGCCAGCGTAGGCCCCAACATTTTATGGTGCCCAAAGTGGGGCTAGTGCAGTCCTCAACAGTGGCCAGTGGGAAGGACGTCCCTGTGGTGGACTGTTGGGGAGGAACTCCTTGGGGTGGAGTGTTTGGTGGATGTCACTGTGGTGGATAGTGTGTAGGACCTTTCTGTTGTGGACAGTGATATTGCCGTCCTTGTGGAGTACAGTGGGGAGTACATCCCTGTTGTGTACAGTGGGATGGATGTTTCTGTAGTGTACAGTTGGGAACATATTTGGGTGGTGAATAGTTAGAAAGATGTCTGTGTGGTAAACTGTAGGAAGGAAGTCTGTTTTGTGGACACCAAAAGTATATCTATGTGGTGGACAATGGGAAGGACGTCCCTGTTGTAGACAGATGGTAGGTTCTCCCTCTGGTGGACAGTAAGTAGGATATCCCTGTGGTGGACAGTGGTAAAGATGTCCCTGTGATAAACAGTGATGAGCATGTTTCTGTGGTGAACAGTGGAAAGGACGTCCCTGTTTTAGACAGTGGTGAGGACCTCCCTGTCAAGGATATTGGGAAGGACATCCCTGTGGTTAATTGTGGAAAGGATATTTCTGTGGTGGACAGTGGAGAAGACCTCCTCATGGTGGAAAGTGGAAAAGACGTCACAGTGGTGGACAGTGGTGGGGACGTTTCTCTGGTGCAAAGGAAAACGTCCCTTTATCGGACAGTGGAAAGTACATCTCTGTGGTTGACAATAAGAGAAACACACTGTTGTGGAAAGTGTGAAGAACATTTATGTTGTGGACAGTGGGAAGGAAGTCCCTGTTCTTGATATTGGGAAGGACTTCATTGTGGTGAACAGTGGGAATGATATCCCTCTGATGGACAGTGGGGAGGACATCCCTGTGGTGGACAGGGGAAAGGACATCCCTGTGGTAGAAGTAAAGAGGATTTTCTGTGTTGGACATTTGGGATGACATCCCTGTGGTGAATAGTGGGAAAGATGTTTCTTTGGTGGATAGTGGGGAGGATATCCCTGTTGTGCAAAGGAAAATGTCCCTGTTGTGCAAAGTGAATAGGATGTCCCAGTGGTGAACAGTGAAAAGGATGTCACTGTGGTGGACAGTGGTGAGTATATCCCTGTTGTGCACAGGAAAATGTCCCTCTTGTGCAAAGTGGGTAGGATATCCCAGTGGTGGGCAGTGAAAAGGATGTCACTGTGATCGACAATTTGGAGGATGTCCCTGTGGTGGACAGTGGAAAGGATGTCCATTTGGTGGACAACAGGGAAGTCTTCTTTATGGTGGACTGTATAAAACACGTCCTTGTTGTGGTCAGTGAGGAGGATGTCCCAGTGATGGACAGTGGGGAGGATGTCTCTGTGGTGGATAGTTGAAAGATGTACCTTTGGTGGACAGTGGGAAAAACGTCCCTTTGCAGGACAGTTCAAAGAACGTCCTTATTGTAGACAGTGTGTAAGATGTACCTGTGGAGGGCAGTGTGTAGACAGTCTTTGTGGTGAACTGTGAAAAGGATGTCCTGTGGTGGACAGTGGGGTGGACATTTCTGTGGTAAACAGTGGTCAGAATGTTTCAGTGGTGCACAGGAGAACGTCTCTTTGGTGGTCTGTTGGAAGGATGTCCCTGTTGTGGAGAGTGCAGAGGACATTTCTGGGCTGGACAGTGGTGAAGACATCCCTGTTGTGCACTGGAATATGTCCCTGTGGTGCACAGTAGGAAGGATGTCCCTGTCTTGAATAGTGGGAAAGAACACCCCAGTGGTGGACATTGATGAGTACAACCCTGTGGTGGAGAGTGGATAAACATCGCTGTGTTTGACAGTGGGGTTTATGTCTCTGTTGTAGAGAGGGAAGGATGACACTGTGATGGACAATTTGGATGATGTCCCTGTGGTGGACAGTGGGAAGGATGTCCCCTTGATGGACAGTGGGAAGGACATCCCTGTGGTATACAGTGGTCAGGACGTCCATGTGATGGACAGTAGGAAGGATGTTCTGTATTGAACAGTTGGAAGAATATCCCTGTGGTGGACAATGCAAATTATGACCCTGTGGTGCACAGTGGTGAGGACATCCCTGTTGTGCACAGGAGGATGACCTTGTGGTATACAGTGTGGAGGACCACACTCTGATAGACTGTGGGGTAGGATGTCCCTTTGGAGGACAGTGGGAAGGACTTCCTTTGGTGGACAACAAAGGACTATTCTATGGTGGACTGTATGAAGGACGTCCTTGTAGTGGTCAGTGGGGAGTATATTTCTATGGTGGACATTGGGAAGAAAATTTATGTGGTGGACAGTTGAAATGACATCCCTGTGGTGGACAGTTGAGAGGAACTACCTGTGATGGAGATTTGGAAGGAACTACCTGTGGTAGAGAGTGGGTAGGACATCACTGTGGTGGACAACAGGGAGGACTTCTCTATGGTGGACTGTATGAAAGGCATCCTTGTGGTGGTCAGTGGGGAGGATGTCCCTGTGGTGGACAGTGGGGAGAATGTCTCTGTGGTGGACAGTTGAAAGATGTACCTTTGGTGGACAGTGGGAAGAACATCACTTTGTTGGAAAGTGGGAAGGATATCACTGTGGTAGACAGTGGGTAGGATGTCCTTGTGGAGGTCATTGGATAGAACGTCTCTGTTGAGGACAGTGGGAAGGACATCACTCTTGTCAACAGTGGGGAGAATATTTCTGTGGTGGACAGTTGAAATGACCTCCCTGTGGCAGACAGTGTATAGGACCTAACTGTGGTGGAGATTGGGGAGGACTTTGGTGTAGTAATATGTGGGTAGGACATCCTGTGGTGGAAGTGGAAAGCAAATTCCTGTTGTGGACAGTGGCGGGGATGTCCCTGTGGTGGACACTGGAAAGGACATTTGTGGACTCTGGGAAGAACATCTCTGTGGTGGAAATTGTGAAAGACCTCCTTGTGGTGAACTGTGGGAAGAATGTCTGTCTTGTGGACAGAGGGGAGGACGTCACTTAGGTGGACAGTGGGAAGGACATCACTGTGGTGGACAGTGAAGAGGACTTCCCTGTAGTGGACCATTGAAATGAAGTCCTTGTGGACGACAGTGGGAAGGACATCCTTTGGAGGACAGTGGGGAGGACATCACTGTGGTTAACAGGCAGAAGGATGTCTCTGTGGTGGACAGAGGGGAGGATGTCCCTGTTGTTTACAGTGGGAAGGACTTCACTCTGTTTGATAGTTGGGAGGACATCCCTGTTGTGGACAGTTGGGAGGATGTCACTGTGGTGGAGAGTTGAGAGGATTTCACTGTGGAGGACAGTGGATGATGGCCTTGTGGACAGTAAGGACAATGCTCCTGTGGTGCACAAGAAAATGTCTCTTTAGTGGACAGTGAGAAGGATGTCCTTGTAAAGGGGAGTGCAGAAGACATCTCTGGGGTTGACACTGGTAAGAATATCCCTGTTGTGTACAGGAGGATATCCCTGTAGTGTACAATGGGGAGGACATCACTATGGTGGGCAGGCAGAATGATGTCCCTGTGGTGGACAGAGGGGAGTACCTCCCTGTGATGGACAGTGCATAGGATGTCCCTGTGGTTTACAGGGCGGAGGATATTCATGTGGTGGACAGCGGTGAGGACTTCACTGTAGTGCATATTATTGAGAACAACCATGTTGTGAACAGTGGTAAGGATATCCTTGTAGTACACAGGAGGATGTCCCTGTGGTGGACAGTGGAAAGGACATCTATTTCGTGGACCGTGGAAAGGACTTCCCTGTGGTGGACATTTGGGAGGACCTCCCTGTGGTGGATATTGGGGAGGACATTTTTGTTGTGGACAATGGGATGGACGTCTCTGTGGCGGTATGTGGGGAGGACATCCCTTTGGTAGACGGGGGGAGGACGTTTCTGTGGTGGAACATGGGAAGAATGTCCCTGTGGTGGACAGCAGGGAGGACATCTCTGTGGTAAACAGTGGGAAGGACATCTCTGTGGTGGACAGTGGAAAGAATATTCCTGTGGTGCGCAGTTGTGAAGACGTCCCTTTTGTGCATAGGAGGATGTCCCTGTGGTGCAAAGTGCTTAGGAATATTCTTTGGTGGACAGTGGGAAAGACATCCATGTGGTGGACTGTGTGGAGGTCAACTATGTTGTGAACCTTGGGGAGAATGTCCCTGTGGTGGATAGTGGAAAGGATGTCCCTGTGGTGCACATTGGTCAGGATGTCCCTCTTGAGCACAGGAGGATGTTCCTGTGGTGACCTGTGGGAAGGACGTCACTGTGTTGGACATTCGTGAAGATGACTCTGTGTTGGACAGTTTTGTGGATGTCCTTGTGGTACAGAGGAGGACATCCCTGTAGTCGAAACTGGGGAGTACCTCTCTCTGATGGACAGTGGGGAGGAAATCCCTGTGGTGGACAGTTGGGTGGACGTCCCTGTGGTGAAAATTATGTAGAACATCCCTGTAGAGTACCGTAGGGAGGACATCCCTGTTCTAAACTGTGGGAATAAAGTCCTTTTGTGGACAGTGGAAGGACGTCCATGTTGTGGACAAGCGGTGTATGCCCCAATGGTGGACAGTGGGGAGGACCTCTCTGTGGTGGACATAAGTAGGATGTCCCTGTGGTGGACAGTGGGGAGGACATCCCTGTTTGGTAAGTGGGGAGGACATCCTTGTGGTGAACAGTGGGAATGATATCCCTCTGATGGACAGTGGGGAGGAAATCCCTGTGGTGGACAGGGGGAAGGACATCCCTGTGGTGGAAGGAAAGAGGATTTTCTGTGTTGGACGTTTGGGATGACATCCAGTGGGGAGGATGTCCCAGTTGTGGAGAGTGCAGAGGACATCTCTGGGGTTGAGAGTGTTGCTGACATCCCTGGTGCACAGAAGTGAGTATATCCCTGTTGTGCAAAGGAAAATGTCCCTGTTGTGCAAAGTGGTTAGATTGTCCCAGTGGTGAACAGTGAAAAGGAAGTCACTGTGGTGAACAATTTGGTGGATGTCCCTGTTGTGGACAGTGGGAAGGACATCCCTGTGTTGGACAGTGAAGTAGACTTCTCTGTGGTGGACCATTGAAATGGTGTTTTTGTGGTCGACAGTAGGAAGGATGTCCCTTCGGAGAACAGTGGGAGGACATCACTGTGGTGGACATGCAGAAGTATGTCCATGTGGTGGATAGATGGGAGGACCTCCCTGTGGTGGACAGTGGGTAGGATGTCCCTGTGGTTTACAGTGCAGAGGATATTTGGGTGGTGGACTGTGGTGAGGACTTCCCTGTAGTGCATATTGTTGACAGTGGTAAGGATGTCCTTGTAGTACACAGGAGGATATCCCTGTGTTGGACAGTAAGTAGGACATCCCTGTGGTGGACAGTGGGAAGGACATTTCTGTTTTGGACAACTGAGAGGACGTTACTGTGGTGGACAGTGTGAAGGACGTCTTTCTAGTGGACAGAAGGGAGGACCTCTCTGTGGTGGACAGTGGTCAAGATGTCCCTGTGATAGACAGTGATGAGGATGTTTCTGTGGTGGACTGTGGAAAGGACGTCACTGTTGTGGACTGTGGGGAGGACCTCACTGTTGTGGATATTGGGAATGATGTCCCTGTGGTAAACAGTGGAAAGGATGTTTCTGTGATGGACAGTGGAGAGGAGTTCCTCATGATGGAATATGGAAAGGACATCACAGTGGTGGACAGTGTTGAGGATGTTTGGTGGTGGACAGTGGTGAGGAAGTTTCTCTGGTGCAAAGGAAAATGTCCCTTTGGTGGACAGTGGAAAGTACATCTCTGTGGACGACAGTAGAGAGAAACACTCTGTGGTGGACAGTGGGAAGAACATTTATGTTTTGGACAGTGGGAAAGAAGTCCCTGTTGTTGATATTGAGAAGGACCTCCTTATGGAGAACAGTAGGAAAGATATCCCTCTGGTGAGAAATGGGGAGGACATCCCTGTGGTGGACAGTGAAGAGGACTTTTCTGTGTTTGACATTTGGAATGACATCCCAGTGGTGAATAGTGGGAAAGATGTTTCTTTGGTAGATAGTGGGGAGGATGTCCCTGTCGTGGATTGTGCAGAGGAAATCTCTGGGGTGGACATTGTTGCTGACATTCCTGGTGTGCAAAGGAGGATGTCCCTGTGGTGCACAGTGGTTAGGATATCTCTGTTGTTCACAGGAAAATGTTCGTGTTGTGCAAAGTGTGTAGGATGTCACAGTGGTGAACAGTTAAATGGATGTCACTCTGGTGGACAATTTGGAGGCTGTCCCTGTGTTGGACAGTGGGAAGGACATCCCTTTGGTGGACAACAGGGAGGACTTCTCTATGGTGGACTGTATGAAGGACGTCCTTGTGGTGGTCAGTTGAGAGGACCTCCCTGTGCTGGACAGTGGGGAGGAAATTTCTGTGGTGGACAGTTGAAATGACATTCCTGTAGTGGACAATGTAGAGGATCTACCTGTGGTGGAGATTAGGGAGGACCTTTCTGTGGTAGACAATGGGTAGTACATCCCTGTCGTGGACAGTGGGTAGTACTTTCCTGTGGTGAACCCTGGGGAGGACGTCCCTATGGTGGACAGTGGAAAGGACATCACTTTGATGGACAGTAAAGAGGACCTTCCTGTGGTGGACAGTGGGAAGGAGGTCTCTGAGGTGGACAGTGGGAAGGAAATTAATGTTGTGGATTGTGGCAAGAACATCTCTGTTGTGCACATTGCGAAAGTCCTCTTTGTGGTGAACTGTGGGAAGAATGTCCTTCTTGTGAACAGAGGGGAGGATGTCACTTATGTAGACAGTGGGAAGGATATACCTGTGGTGGAAAGTGGGGAGGACCGTTCTGTAGTGGACTGTAGGAAGGACATCCCTGTTTTGGATTGTGGGAAGGACGTCCATGTTGTGGACATTGGGAAGGACCTCCATGTGGTAGACAGTGGGAAGCATGTCCCTCTCATGGACAGTGGGGAGAAACACCATGTTTTGGACAGTGGGAAAGACGTCTCTGTAGTGGACATAGGAGAGGACATCATTTAGTGGACGTTGCGAAGTACGTTCCTATTGTGGACAGCAGGTTGTACCAATCTGTGGTGGACAGTGAGAAGGACATGCCTGTTGTGAACAGTGTTGAGGATGTCCTTTTGGTGGACAGTGGAAAGGACATCCCTATGGTGGACAGTAGTTAAAACTTCCCTGTGGTGGACAGTGGGAATCAGGGCTCGTTGGTGCACGATGGAAAGAACATGCCTGTTGTGGACAGTGCGGAGGACATCCCTGTTCTGGACAGTGGAAAGACATACCTGTGGTGGCCAGTAGAGAGAACTTCCCTGTGGTGGATAGTGAGAAGGAGGTCCCTGTGGTGGACATTGGAAGGACATATATGTTGTAGACTGTGGGAAGGATTTCCCTGTTCTGGACATTGGGAAAGAGCTCCTTGTGGTGAACAGTAGGAAGGATGTCCCTCTGGTGGACATTGATGAGGAAATCCCTGTGCTGGACATTGTGAAGAATGTTCCTGTAGTGGAGAAAGAAGAGGCCGTCACTTAGGTGGACAGTGGTAAGGACATCCCTCTGGTGGATAGTAGAGAGGACCTCTCTGTGGTGAACAGTGGGAAGAAGGTCCCTGTGGTAGAGAGTGGGCAGGACATTTATGTTGTGGATTGTGGGAAAGACGTACATGTCGTGGACATTGGGAAGGACCTCCGTGTGTTCTACAGTGGCAAACATGTCCCTCTCATGAACAGTGGGGAGGACCACCATGTGATGGGCAGTGGGAAGGACGTCCCTGTGGTGGATAGAGGAAAGGACATATTGAGGTGGATATTAGGAAGTACACTCCTGTTGTGGACAGCAGGGTTTACCTTTCTGTGGTGGACAGTGAGAAGGACATGCCTGTTCTGGACAGTGTGATGGACATCCCTGTTGTGGACAGTGGAAAGGACATCCCTGTGGTTGACAGTAGAGAGGACTTCCCTGTGGTGTACAGTGGGAAAGAAGTCCCTGCGGTGGAGAGTGAAAAGGACCATGTGTTGGACAGTGGGGAGGACACTTATGTGGTTGATTGTGGGAGGGACGTCCATGTTGTTGACATTGGGAAGGACCTCCATGTTGTAGACAGTGGGAAGAATGTCTCTCTGGTGGACATAGGAGAGGACATCATTTAGTGGACATTGGGATGTACATTCCTGTTGTGGACAGTAGGGTGTACCTTTCTGTGATGGACAGTGGGAAGGACATGCCTGTTGTGGACAGTGTGGAGGATGTCCCTTTGGTGGACAGTGGAAAAGATATCCCTGTGGTGAACTGTGAGAAGGAGGTCCCTGTGGTGGACATTGGAAGGACATATATATTGTGGACTATGGGAAGGACATCACTGTTGTGGATATTCGGATAGAACTCCTTGTGTTGAACAGTGGGAAAAATGTCCCTGTGGTCGAAAGCAGGAAGGTCGTCAATTAGGTGGACAGTGGTAAGGACAACACTGTGTTGGATAGTAGAGAGGACCTCTCTGTGGTGAACTGTGGGAAGAAGGTCCCTGTGGTGGACAGTGTGAAGGACATTTATGTTGTGGATTGTGGGAAGGACGTACATGTTGTGGACATTGGGAAGTACCTCCGTGTGTTCTATAGTGGCAGTATGTCCCCCTGGTAGACAGTGGGGAGCACCACCATGTGGTGGACAGTGGGAAGGACGTCCCTGTGGTGGAACCTGGAAAGGACATCCCTGTGGTGGACAGCAGGGAAGACTTTTCTGTTTTGAATTTTGGGAAGGACCTCCCTGTTGAAGACAGAAGGAAGAACATCTTTGAGGTGGACATTAGGAAGAACGTTCCTGTTGTGGACAGCAGGGTGTACATTTCTGTGGTAGACAGTGAGATGGACATGCCTGTTGTGGACAGTGCAGTGGACATCCCTGTGGTGGAACCTGGAAAGGACATCCCCGTGGTGGACAGTAGAGAGGACTTCCATGTGTGGACAGTGGGATGGAGGTCACTGTGGTGGAGAGTGAAAAGGACATGCCTGATGTGGACAGTGTGAAGGACATTCCTGTGGTGAACAGTGGAAATGACATCCCTGTTGTGGACAGTAGAGAGTACTTTCTTGTGGTGGACAGTGAAAGGGAGGTCTGTGTGGTGGACATTTGAAAGACATATATAGTGTGGACTGTGGGAAGGAAATCCCTGTTTTTGACACTGGGAAAGAAATTTTGGTGGACTGTGGAAAGGATGAACCTTTTGTGGACAGTGGGGAGGACATCACTGTGGTAGGAAGTGGGAAGGACTTTCCTGATATGGTTTGAGGGGAGAATATCACTGAGATGGACAGAGGGAAGGACGTCCCTGTGGTGGACAGCAGGGAAGACCATTCTGTTTTGAATTGTGGGAAGGACATCCCTGTTGAAGACAGAAGGAAGGACATCCTGGTGGTGGACAGTGGGGAGGATGTTACTGTGGTGCACTGGAGAACGTCCTTGTTTAGCATAGACAGAAGGATGTCCATATGGTGGAGAGTGTGGAGGACATCTCTGTGGTGGACAGTGGTTAGGACATCCCTATTGTGCCCAGTGGGAAGGATGTCCCTGTGGTGGACAGTAGGTAGGATCTTTCTGTTGTGGAAAGTAGGGTTGACTTACTTGTGGAGGACAGTGGGAAGTATATCCCTGTTTTGAACAGTGGGATAGATGTTCCTGTAGTGGACAGTTGGGAACATATTTGTGTGGTGGACAGTTTGGACGATGTCCCTGTAGTAAACAGTGGGAAGGAAGTCCTTTTTGTAGACAGTAAAAGCATGTCCATGTTGTGGACAATGGGAAAGACATCCCTGTTGTGGACAGTGGGGAGGACATACCTTTGGTGGACAGCAGGGAGGACCCCTCTGTGGTGGACATTGTTAAAGCTGTCCCTGTGATAGACAGTAATGAGGATGTTTCTGTGGTGGACAGTGGAAAAGATGTCCCTGTTATGGACAGTGGTGAGGAACTCCCTGTTGTGGATATTGGGAATGATGTCCCTGTGGTGAACAGTGGAAAGGTTGTTTCTGTGATGGACAGTGGAGAGGACCTCCTCATAATGGAAAGTGGAAAGGACGTCATGGTGGTGGACTGTGGTGAGGACGTTTCTGTGGTGGACCGTGGTGAGCAAGTTTCTCTGGTGAAAAGGAAATCGTCCCTTTGTTGGACAGTGGAAAGTACATCTCTGTGGTGGACAGTAGAGAGAAACAGAGTGGTGGAGAGTGGGAAGAACATTTATGTTGTGGACAGTGGGAAGGAAGTCCTTGTTGTTGATATTGGGAATAACCTCCTTGTGGTGAACAGTGGGAAGGATATCTCTCTGGTGAACAGTGGGGAGGACATCCCAGTGGTGGACAGGGGGAACAACATCTCTGTGGTGGAGAGTGAAGAGGACTTTTCTGTGTTGGACATTTGGGATGACATCCCTGTGGTGAATAGTGGGAAAGACGTTTCTTTGGTGGAATTTGGGGAGGATGTTCCTGTCATGGAGAGTTCAGAGAACATCTCTGTGTTGGAGAGTGTTGGTGACATCCCTGGTGTGCAAAGGAGGATGTCCCTGTGGTGCTCAGTGGTGAGGATATACCTGTTGTGCACAAGAAAATGTCCCTGTTGTGAAAAGTCCCACACATAAGTTGTCCACACATGTGTAGGTTGTCCCAGTGGTGAACAGTGAAAAGGATGTCACTGTGATGGACAATTTGGAGATTGTTCCTGTAGTGGACAGTGGGAAGGACGTCCCTTTGGTGGACAACAGTGATGACTTCTCTATGTTGTAGTGTATGAAGGACGTCAGTGGGAAGGACATCCATGTGGTAGGCAGTGGTTAGGATGTCCCTGTGGATGGCTGTGGGTAGAATGTCTTCATGGTGGACAGTGGAAAGGATATTCCTGTGGTGGACAGTAGAGAGGATCTTTCTGTGGCGAACAGTGGGAAAAATGTCCCTGTGGTGGAGAGTGGGAAGGACATTTATGTTGTGGATTGTGGGAAAGACGTACATGTCGTGGACATTGGGAAGGACCTCCGTGTGTTCTACAGTGGCAAACATGTCCCTTTCATGAACAGTAGGGAGGACCACCATGTGATGGGCAGTGGGAAGGACGTCCCTGTGGTGGATAGAGGAAATGACATCATTGAGGTGGATATTAGGAAGTACACTCCTGTTGTGGACAGCAGGGTGTACCTTTCTGTGGTAGATAGTGAGAAGGACATGCCTATTGTGGACAGTGCGGTGTACATCACTCTGGTAGACAGTGGAAAGGACATCCCTGTGGTGGACAATAGAGAGGACTTCCCTGTGGTGGACAGTGGGAAGGAGGTCTCTGTGGTGGAGTATGAAAAGGACATGCCTGTTGTGGACAGTGCGGAGGACATCCCTATGGTGAACAGTGGAAAGGACATCTCTGTGGTGGAAAGTAGAGAGAACTTCCTTGTGGTGGACAGTGGGAAGGAGGTCCCTGTGGTGGACATTTAAAGGACATATATGTTGTAGACTGTGTGAAGGACATCCCTCTTGTGGCCATTGGGAAAGACCTTTTGGTGGGCAATGTGAAGGATGACACTCTTGTGGACAGTGGGAAGGATGTCCCTGTGGTAGAAAATGGGAAGGTCATCCCTATTATGGTCTGTGCAGAGGATATCACTGAGGTGGACAGAGGGAAGAACGTCCCTGTGGTGAACAGCAGGGAGGACCTTTCTGTTTTTAATTGTGGGAAGGACATGCTGTTGTAGAAAGAAGGGGGGACTTCCCTGTGGTGGACAGTGGTGAGGACGTTTCTGTGGTGGAAAGTGGTGAGGAAGTTTATCTGGTGCAAAGGAAAACATCCCTTTGGTGGACAGGGGAAAGCCCATCACTGTGGTGGACAGTAGAGAGAAACACACTGCGGTGGTCAGTGGGAAGAATATTTATGTTGTGGACAGTGGGAAGGAAGTCCCTGTTGTCGATATTGGGAAAAAACTCCTTGTGGTGATCAGTGGGAAGGATATCACTCTGGTGGACATTGGGGAGGACATCCCTGTGGTGGACAGGGGGAAGGACATCCCTGTGGTGGACAGTGAAGAGTTCTTTTCTGTGTTGGATATTTGGGATGACATCCCTGTGGTGAATAGTGAAAAAAACATTTCTTTTTTGGATAGTGTGGAGGATGTACCTGTCACGGAGAGTGCAGAGGATATCTCTGGGGTGGAGAGTGTTGCTGCCATTACTGGTGTGCAAAGGAGGATGTCCCTGTGTTGCACAGTGTTGAGGATATCCCTGTTGTGCACAGGAAAATGTCCCTGTTGTGCAAAGTGGGTAGGATATCCCAGTGGTTAACAGTGAAAAGAATGTCACTGTGGTGAACAATTTGGAGGATGTTTCTGTGGTGGACAGTTGGAAGGAGGTCCTTGTGATGGACATTGGTGAGGGCTCCCCTGTGTTGGACCATGTGGAAAACATCACTGTGGTGGACAGTGGGGAGAACGTCTTGTGGTGGACTTTGGTGAGGATGTTTCACTGGTACAAAGGGAACGTCCCTTTAGTGGACATTGGCAATGATGTCCCTGTTGTGGAGAGTGTGGAGGATATCTCTGGGTTAGACATTGGTGAAGACATCCCTGTTGTGCACTGGAAGGTGTCCCTGTGTTGCACATTCATGAGGACATATCTGTTGTGCATAGGAGGATTCCCTTGTGGTGCACAGTGGGAAGATGTCCGTGTAGTTTACAGTGGGAAAATGTTCCTGTGTTTGAAGGTTGTGAGGAAATTCCTGTGATGGGCTGTGGGAAGGACATCTCTGCGGTAGACATTGGTGACAGAATTTCACTGTGGTGGACAGTGGGGATGATGACCTTGTGGACAGTGGGGAGGATGTTACTCTGGTGCACAAGAAAACTTCCCTTTGCTGGACAGTGGGAAGGATTTCCCTGGAGATGGGAGTACAGAGGACATCTCTGCGATGCATAGTGATAAGAACATTTCTGTTATGCATAGAAGAATGTCCCTGTGTTTGCACAGTGGAAAGGATGTTCCTGTGGTGAACAGTGGGAAGGATTTCACTGTGGTGGACATAAGTGAGGGCAACCCTGTGGTATATAGTGGAAAGGATGTCCCTGTAGTGGACAGTAGGAAGAACATTTCTGTGGTGGACATGGGGTAGGATGCCGCTGTAATGGAAAGAGGGGAGGTATTCACTTAGGTGGTCAATGGCAAGGACATCCCTGTGGCATAGAGTGGTGAGTACTTCACTGTCATGCACACTGAGGAGGACATCCCTGTGGATTACACTGTGGAGCACATCCGTGTGGTGGAATATGGGGAGGACCTCCCTGTGGTGGACAGTGGAAGGGATATTTCTTTGGCTTAGAGGGGGAAGGACATACATATGTGGACAGTGTGGAGGACCTCCCTGTGGTGGACATTAGGAAGGATGTCCCTGTGGTGGACATTAGTGAGGTCACCCCTGTGTTGGACCATGTGGAAAACATCACTGTGGTTGACAGTGGGGAGGACATCTGTTGGTGGACTTTGGTGGACTTTTTTCATTGGTGCAAAGGAAAACGTCCCTTTGGTGGACATTGGGAATGATGTCCCTGTTGTGGAGAGTGTGGAGGATATCCCTGGGGTAGATATTGGTGAAGACATCCCTGTTGTGCACTGGAAGATGTCCCTGAGGTACACAGTCATGAGGATGAGCCTGTTTTGCACAGTAGGATGTCCCTGTTGTGCACAGTGGGGAGGAAGTTCCTGTTTTGAACAATGGGAAAGAACACCACTGTGGTGGACATTTGGGATGACATCCCTGTGGTGAATAGTGGGAAAGATGTTTCTTTAGTGGATAGTGGGGAGGATGTCCTTTTCGTGGAGAGTGCAGAGGACATGTCTGGGGTTCAGAGTGTTGCTGACATCCTGGTGTGCACAGAAGGATGTTCCTGTGGTGCACAGTGTTTAGGATATCCCTGTTGTGCACAGGAAAATGTCCCCATTGTTCAAAGTGTGTAGGATGTCCCTGAGGTGAACAGTGAAAAGGATGTCACTGTGGTGAACAATTTGGAGGATGTCCCTGTGGTAGACAGTGGAAAGGACGTCCCTTTGGTGGACAACAGGTAAAACTTCTCTATGGTGGACTGTATGAAGGACCTCCTTGTGGTGGTCAGTTGGGAAGGTGTCCCTGTGGAGGACAGTGGGGAGGAAATCCCTGTGGTGGACAGTTGGGTGGACCTCCCTGTGGAGAAAAGTGTGTAGAACATTCCTCATGTGGACAGTGGGGAGGACATCCCTGTGATAAACTGTGAGAATAATGTCCTTTTTGTGTACAGTGGAAGGATGTCCATGTTGTGTACAACGGTAGTATTTCCATATGGTGGACATTGGGGAGGACATCCCTATGGTGGACATGTGTAGGATGTCTCGGTGGTTGACAGTGGGGAGGATATCCCTGTTTGGTAAGTGGGGAGGACATCCTTGTGGTGGACAGAGGGAAGGACATCTCTGTGGTGGACATTTGGAAGAATGTCTCAGTGCTGGACAGCAGAAAGGACACCTCTGTGGTGTACAATGGGAAGGACGTCCCTCCAGTGGACAGTGGAGAGGATGTACCTTTGGTGGACAGTGGAAAGGACTTTCTATGATGGACATTGTTAAGACTGTCCCTGTGGTGGATACCACGGAGGACCTCTCTGTGGTGTACAGAGGGAAGGACATTCCTGTTGTGGACAGTAAAAGGATGTCCCTTTTGTGCACATTGGGGAAGACATCCCTCTTTTGTGCACATTGGGGAAGACATCCCTCTGGTGAACAGTGGGAAGGACATTCCTGTGGTGGACAGTGGTGAGGAGGACCCTGTGGTGGATAGTGGTAAGGAAGCCCCTATGGTGGACAGCAGGGAGGACCTCACTTTTGTGGAGAGTGGGAAGGGCTTTCCTGTGATGGACAATGAAAAGTATGTCCCTGTGGTGCACAGTGGTTAGGAAATCCCTGTTGTGGACAGAAGGATGTCTTTGTGGTGGACAGTGGAGACGACCACACTCTGGTGGACTGTAGGCTAGGACATTCCTGTGGTGAACAGTGGGAGGGATGTCCTTTTGGTGGACTGGGGGCAGGACGTCCCTGTGGTTGACTGTGGAAAGTACATGCCTGTTGTGGACAGGGTGGAAGACATCCATGTGGTGGACAGAGGAAGGAACATACCTGTGGTGGACAGTAGAGAGGACTTCCATGTGGTGAACAGTGAGAAGGAGGTCCCTGTGGTGGACATTGGGAAAGACCTCATTGTGGCGAACAGTGGGAAGGATGTCCATCTGGTGGACACTGGGGAGGAACTCCCTGTGGTGGACCGTGGGAGGATGTCCCTGTGGTGGAGAGAGAGGAGGTCGTCACTTAGGTGGATATTAGGAAGTACATTCATGTTGTAGACAGCAGGGTGTACCATTCTGTGATGTACAGTGGGAAGGACATATATGTTATGGACAGTGGGACAAAAGTCCATGTTGTGAACATTGGGAAAGACCTCTTTGTGGTGGACAGTAGGAAGGGTGTGCCTCTGGTAGACAGTGGGGAGGACCTCCTTGTGGTGGACAGTGGGAAGGACATCCCTGTTATGTTCTGAGGAGAGGATATCACTGTGGTGGACAGTGGGAAGGACATCCTCTAGGTGTACCCTGTGGAGGATCTTTCTGGTGTGAATAGTGGGAAGTACATCCCTGTTGTAAACAGTGGGGGGCATCCTGGTGGTTGACAGTGTGAAGGATTTCACTGTGATGGACAGTGGGGAGGATGTTACTGTGTTGCACTGGAGAATGTTCCTGTGGTGCATAGTTGGAAGGAAGTCCATATGGTTTAGAGTGCGGAGGACATCTCTGTGGTGGACAATGGATAGGACATCCCTGTTGTGCACAGGAGGATGTCCCTGTGATGCACAGTGGGGAGGATGTCACTTTGGTTTACAGTGGGAAGGAATTCACTGTGTTTGATAGTTGGGAGGACATCCATGTTGTGGACAGTTGGGAGGATGTCCATGTGTTGAAGAGTTGAAAGGATTTCACTGTGGTGGAGAGTGTGGAAGAAGGCATTGTGGATAGTAAGGACAATGCTCCTGTGGTGCACAAGAGAATGTATTTTTAATGGATAGTGAGACGGATAACTTTGTAGTGGGGAGTGCAGAAGACATCTCTGTGGTAGACAGTGGTAAGAACATCCCTGTTGTTCACAGGAGGATGTCGCTGTGTTGTACAGTGGGAAGGACATCCCTGTGGTGGACCGTGAAGAGGACTTCCCTGTGGTGGACCGTTGAAATGACATCCTTGTGGTCGACAGTGGGAAGGAGGTCCCTTTGCAGGACAGTGGGGAGGACATCACTGTGGTGGAAAGGCAGAAGGATGTCCCAGTTTTAGACAGAGGAAAGAACCTCCCTGTGGTGGACAGTGGTTATGATGTCCCTGAGGTTCACATTGCGGAGGATATACGTGTGGTGGATGATAGTGAGGACTTCTCTGTAGTGCATATTGTTGAGGACAACCATTTTGTTGACAGTGGTAAGGATGTCCTTGTAGTACCCAGGAGGATGTCCCTGTGGTGAACAGTGGGAAGGCCATCTTTTTGGTGGACCGTGGAATGGACATCACTGTGATGGACAGTGGGGAGGACATTTATGTTGTGGACATTGGGATGGATGTCTCTGTGGCAGAATTTGGGGAGGACATCTCTTTGGTGGACAGTAAGGAGGACATTTCTGTAGTGGAAAGTGGGAAGAATGTCCCTGTGGTGGACAGCCGGGAGGACATCTCTGTGGTCTATAGTGGGAAGGACATCTCTGTTGTGGAAAGTTTAAAGAATATTCCTGTGGTGCACAGTTGTGAGACGTCCCTGTTGTGCATAGGAGGATGTCCCTGTGGTGCAAAGTGAGGAGGATGTTTCTTTGGTGGACAGTGGGAAAGACATCCATGTGGTGGACTCTGGGGAGGTCCACTCTGTAATGAACTTTGGGGAGAATGTCCCTGTTGTGGACAGTGGAAAGGATGTGCCTGTGGTGCACATTGTTCAGGATTTACCTTTTGTGCACAGGAGGATGTCCTTGTGGTGGACAGTGGGAAGGAGATCACTGTGCTAAACATTGGTGAAGATGACCCTGTGGTAGACAGTTATATGGATGTCCTTGAGGTACACAGGAGGACATCCTTGTGGTGGACAGTGGAGAGGAAATCTCTCTGATGGACAGTAGGGAGGGAATCCCTGAGGTGGACAGTTGGGTGGACCTCCCTGTGGTGGACAGTGTGTAGAATGTCCATGTAGTGGAAAATGGGGAGGACATCCCTGTGCTAAACTGTGGGAATAATATCCTTTTTGTGGACAGTGGAAGGATGTCCATGTTGTGTACAAAGGGAGTATGTCCCTATGGTGGATAGTGGGGAGGATCTCCCTGTGGTGGACATGGGTAGGATGTCCCTCTGGTGGACAGTAGAGAGGATTTACCTGAGGTGGAGAGTGGAAAGGATGTTCTAGGTTGGACAGTGGGAAGACTGTCCCTGTGGTGGAGAGCAGGGAGGACTTCTCTGTGGTAAACATTGGGAAGGACATCCCTGTTGTTGACAGTAAAATTATGTCCCTTTTGTACACATTGGGGATGATATCCCTCTGGTGAAGAGTGGGAAGGACATCCCTGTGGTGAACAGTTGTGAGAATGAACCTGTGGTGGACAGTTGTAAGGATGCACCTGTGGTGGACAGCAGGGAGGACCTCACTTTGGTGGACAGTGGGAATGACGTCCCTGTGGTGGACAATGCAAAGTATGTCCCTGTGGTACACACTGGTGAGAACATCCGTCTTGTGCACAGGAGAATGTCCTTGTGGTGGACAGTAGGGAGGACCACACTCTGGTTGACTATGGGGTAAGACGTCCCCGTGGTTGACAGTCGAATGGAAGTCGATGTGGTGGACAGTGGGGAAGATGTCAGTGTTTTGGACAGTGCAAAAAATGTCCCTTTGATGGACAGTGAGAAGGACGTCCCTGTGGTGGACTGTGGGGAAGGAACTCCTTGGGGACGATAGTTGAAAGGATGTCCCTGTGGTGGACAGTGGGTAATACCTTTCTGTTGTGGACAGTGGGTAATACCTTTCTGTTGTGGACAGTGGGATGGACGTCCTTGTGGAGGGCAGTGGAGAGTACGTTCCTGTTGTGTACAGTGGGATGGATGTTTCTGTAGTGGACAATTGGGAACATATTTGTGTGGTGGACAGTTAGAAAGACGTCCCTGTGGTAAACAGTGGGAGGGAAGTCCTTTTTGTGGACAGTGAAAGGATGTCCCTGTGGTGGACAATGGGTAGTACATCCCTGTTGTAGACAGTGGGGAGAACATCCCTGTGGTGGACAGTTGGGAGGATTTCACTGTGGTGGACTGTGGGGCAGATGTTACTGTGGTGAACTGGAGAATGTCCTTGTGGTGCATAGTCAGAAGGATGTCCATATGGTGGAGAGTGCTGAGCACATCTCTGTGGTGGACCATGGTTAGGACATCCCTTTGGTGCCCGGAGGGGAGTATGTCTCTGTTGTTTACTTTGGGAAGGACTTCACTGTGTTTGATAGTTTGGAGGACATCCCTGTTTTGGACAGTTGGCAGGATGTCACTGTGGTGGAGAATTGAAAGGATTTCACTGTAGTGGACAGTGGAGAGGATGTTTCTGTGGTGGACAGTGGGATGTACATGTTTGTGGTGGACACTGCAGTTGATGTCAATGTAGTGAACAGTTGAAAGGACATCTTTGTGGTGGACAGTAGAGATTACTTCCCTGTGGTAGACCATGGGAAGGAGGTCCCTGTGGTGGACATTGGAAGGACATATAAGTTTTGGACTGTGGGAATGTCATCCCTGTAGTGGACATTGTGAAAGTCCTCCTTTTGGTGAACAGTGGAAAGGATGTCCCTCTGGTGGACATTGGGGAGGAAATCCCTGTGGTGGACAGTGGGATGGACATCCTTGTAGAGGACAGTGGGGAGTAAGTCCCTGTTGTGTACAGTGGGATGGATGTTTCTGTAGTGTACACTTGGGAACATATTTGTATGGTGGACATTTAGGAAGACATACCTGTGGTAAACAGCGGGAAGGAAGTTTTTTTTGTGGACAGAGAAAGGATGTCCATGTGGTGGACAATGGGAAGGACATCCCTGTTGTAGACAGTGGGGAGCATCTCCGTGTGGTGGACAGTAAGTAGGACATCTCTGTGGTGGACAGTGGGGAGGACATTTATGTTTTGGACAACTGAGAAGACTTTACTGTGGTGGACAGTTTGAAGGACGTCACTGTGGTAGACAGCAGGGAGGACCTCCCTCTGGTGGACAGTGGTAAAGATGTCACTGTGATAGACAGTGATGAGGATGTTTCTGTGGTAGAAAGTGGAAAGGACGTCCCTGTTGTGGACAGTGGTGAGGACCTACCTGTCATGGATATTGGGAAGGACGCCCCAGTGGTGAACAGTGGAAAGGATGTTCCTGTGGTGAACAGTGGAGAGGACCTCCTCATGGTGGAAAGTGGAAAGGACGGCACAGTAGTGAACAGTGGTGAGGACGTTTCTGTGGTGGACAGTGGTGAGGAAGTATTTCTGGTGCAAAGGAAAATGTCCCTTTGGTAGACAGTGGAAAGTACATCTCTGTGGTGGAGAGTAGAGAGAAACACACTGAGATGAACTGTTGGAAGAATATTTATATTGTGGAGAGTGGGAAGGAAGTCCCTGTTTTCGATATTGGGAAGGACCTCCTTGTGGTGAACAGTGAGAAGTATATCCCTCTGGTGGACAGGGGGAAGGACATCCCTGTGGTGAACAGTGAAGATTACTTTTCTGGGTTGGACATTTGGGATGACATCCCTGTGGTGAATAGTATGAAAGACGTTTCTTTGGTGGATAGTGGAGAGGATGTCCCTGTTGTGGAGAGTGCAGAGGACATCTCTGGTTTGGAGTGTGTTGGTGACATCCCTGGAGTGCAAAGGAGGATGTCCCTGTGGTGCACAGTGTTGAGGATATCCCTTTTGTGCACATGAAAATGTCACTGTTGTGCAAAATAAGTAGGATTTCCCAGTGGTGAATAGTGAAAAGGATGTCACTATGGTGGACAATTTGGAGAATGTCCCTGTGGTGGACAGATGGAAGGACGTCCCTTTGGTGGACAAAAAGAAGGACTTCTCTATGATGGACTGTATGAAGGATGTCCTTGTTGTCATCAGTGGGAAGGATGTCCCTGTGGTGGACAGTGGGGAGGAAATTTCTGTGGTGGACAGTTGAAATGATGTCCCAGTGGTGGACAGTGGAGAGGACCTACCTGTGGTGGTGATTGGGGAGGATCTCCCTGTGGTAGACCGTGGGTAGGACATCCCTGTGGTGGACAGTGTGTAGGACGTCCCTGTGGTGGACAGTGGAAAGGAAATCACTTTAATGGACAGTAGAGATGACCTCCCTGTGGTGGACAGTGGCAAGGAGGTGGCTGTGGTGGAGAGTGGGAAGGACATTTATGTTGCGGACTGTGGGAAGAACATCTCTGTTGTGGACATTGGGAAAGACCTCCTTGTGGTGAACATTGTGAAGAATGTCCCTCTTGTGGAAAGAGGGAAGGATGTCACTTAGATGGAGAGTGGGAAGGACATCCCTGTCATGGAAAGTGGGGAGGAACTCTCTGTGGTGGGCAGTGTGAAGGACATCACTGTTGTGGACACTGGGGAAGATTTCACTGTTTTGGGAAGGACCATCGTGTGGTGGACAGAGGCAAGCATGTCCCTCTGGTGGACAGTGGGGAGGACCACCATGATGTGGACAGTAGGAAGGGTGTCCCTGTGGTAGAAAGAGGAAAGGACATCCTTGAGGTGGATATTAGGTAGTACGTTCCTGTTGTGGACAGCAGGGTGTAACTTTCTGTGGTTGACAGTGGGAAGGACATGCCTGATCTGTACAGTGCTGTGGACATCTTTGTGGTGGACAGTGGAAAGGACATCACTGTAGTGGACAGTAGAGAGGACTTCCCTGTGGCAGACAGTGGGAAGGAGGTCCCTGTGATTGACAGCAGGGAGAACTTCACTTTGGTGGACAGTGGGAATGATGTCCCTGTGGTGGACAATGCAAAGTGTGTCCCTTTGGTACACTATGGTGAGGACATTCCTATTGTGCACAGGATGATATCATTGTGGTGGACAGTGGGGAGGACCACACTCTGGTGGACTGTGGAGTAGGACATCCTGTGGTGGACAGTGGGAAGGATGTCCATGTGGTGGACCGTGGAGAAGATGTCTGAGTTGTGGACAGTGGGAAGGATGTCCCTTTGTTGGACAGTTGGAAGGACGTCCCTGTGGTGGACTGTGGGGGAGGAACATCTTGGGGTGGACAATTGGAAGGATGTCCCTGTCGTGTACAGTAGGTAGGACCTTTCTGTTGTGGACAGTGGGATGGATATCCTTGTCGAGGACAGTAGGGACTATGTCCCTTTTGTGTACAGTGTGATGGATGTTTCTGTAGTGGACAGTTGGGAACATATTTGTGTGGTGGACAGTTAGAAAGACATTCATGTAAACAGTAGAAAGGAAGTCCTTTTTGAAGACAGGAAAAGGATGTCCCTGTTGTGGACAATGGGAAGGACTTCACTGTTGTAGACAGTTGTGAGGTTCTCCCTATGGTAGACAGTAAGTAGGGCTTCCCTATATTCGAGAATGGGGAGGAAATTTCTGTTTTGGACAACTGAAAGGACATTACTGTGGTGGACAGTGTGAAGGATGTCACTGTTGTGCACAGCAGGGAGGATCTCTCTGTGGTGAAAAGTGGGAAAGATGTCCCTTTGATAGACAGTTATGAGGATGTTTCTGTGGTGGACAATGTAAAAGATGTCACTGTTGTGTACAGTGGTGAGGACCTCCCTGTCGTGAATATTGGGAAGGACATCCATGTGGTGAACAATGGAAAGGATGTTTCTGTGGTGGACAGTAGAGAGGACCTCCTCATGGTAGCAAGTGGAAAGGACGGCACAGTAGTGGACAGTGGTGAGGACATTTCTGTGGTGGAGAGTGGTGAGGAAGTTTCTCTGGTGCAAAAGAAAATGTCCCTTTGTTGGACAGTGGAAAGTACATCGCTGTGCTGGACAGTACAGAGAGAAACACACTGTGGTGGAGTGTGGGAAGAACATTTATGTTGTGTACAGTCGGAAGCAAGTCCCTGTTGTGGATATTGGGAAGGACATCCTAGTGGTGAACAGTGGGAAGGATATCCCTCTGGTAGACAGTGGGGAGGACATTCCTGTGGTGGATAGGGGGAAGGACATCCCTGTGGTGGACAGTGAAGAGGACTTTTCTGTGTTGGACATTTGGGATGATATCCCAGTGGTGAATAGTGGGAAAGACGGTTTTTGGTGGATAGTGGGGAGGATGTCCCTGTCGTGGAGAGTGCAGAGGACATCTCTAGTGTGGAGAGTGTTGCTGACATCCCTGGTGTGCAAAGGAGGAAGTCCCTGTGGTACACAGTGGTGAGGCTATCCCTGTTGTGCACAGGAAAATGTCCCTGTTGTGCAAAGTGTGTAGGATGTCCCAGTGGTTAACAGTGAAGAGGATGTAACTGTGGTGGACAATTTGGAGGATGTCCCTGTTGTGGTCTTTGGGAAGGACGTCCCTTTGGAGAACAGTGGGAAGGACATCGCTGTGGTAGACAGTGTGTAGGATATCCCTGTGAAGGGCAGTTCGTACAACGTCTTTGTGTTGGACAGTTGAAAGTACATCCCTGTTGTGGACAGTGGGGAGAATATTTCTGTGGTGGACGGTTGAAATGACGACCCTGGGGTGAACAGTGGAGAGGACCTATCTGTGGTGGGGATTGAGGAGGACCTCCCTGTGGTAGACAGTGGGTAGGATGTCCCTGTGGTGGACAGTGGGTAGTACGTTCCTGAGGTGGACACTGGGGAGGATGTCCCTGCAGTGAACAGTGGAAAGAATATCCCTCTTGTGGACAGTGGGCAGGACGTCCCTGTGGGGGACAGTAAAAAGGACTTTTCTGTGGTGAACAGTGGGAAGAAGTGCCATGTGTTGGACATTTGGGAGGACATTTATTTTGTGGATTGTGGGAAGGACGTCCATGTTGTTGACATTGGGAAGGACCTCCATGTGGTAGACAGTGGGAAGCATGTCACTTTCATAGACACTGGGGAGAAACACCATGTGGTGGAAAGTGGGAAGGATGTCTCTGTGGTGGACATAGTAGAGGACATCATTTAGTGGACATTGGGAAGTACTTTCCTGTTGTGGACAGCAGCGTGTACCTTACTTTGCTGGAGAGTGGGAAGGACATGCTTGTTTTGGATAGTGTGGAGGATGACCCTTTGGTGGACAGTGGAAAGCACATCCCTGTGGTGGACAGTAGAGAGGAATTCCCTGTGGTGGACAGTGGGAAGGATATCCCTGTGTTGGACCATGGAAGGACATGCCTGTTGTGGACAAGGTGAAGAACATAACTGTGGTGGACAGTGGAAAGGACCTACCTGTGTTGCACAGTAGAGAAGACTTCCCTGTGGTAGACAGTGAGAAGGAGGTCCCTGTGGTGGACATTGGAAGGACATATATTTTGTGGACCGTTGGAAGGACCTCCCTATTGTGGACATTGGCTATGACATCCTTGTGGTGAACAGTGGAAAAATGTCCCTCTGGTGGACATTGGGGAGGAACTCCCTGTGGTGGACAGTGGGAAGAATGTCCCTGTGGTAGAGAGAGGGGAGGTCGTCACTTATGAGGACAGTGGTAAATACATCCCTGTGGTGGATAGTAGAGAGGACCTCTCTGTGGTGAACAGTGGGAAGAAGGTCCCTGTGGTGGAGAGGGGGAAGGACACTTATGTTGTGGATTGTAGGAAGGATGTATATGTTGTGGACATTGGGAAGAACATCCGTGTGTTCTACAGTGGCAATCATGTCCTTCTGGTGGACAGTGAGGAGTACCACCATGTGGTGCACAGTTGGAAGGATGTCCATGTGGTGGGCAGAATAAAATACATCATTGAGGTGGACATTAGGAAGTACATTCTTGTTGTGGACAGCAGGGTGTACCTTTCTGTGGTGGACAGTGGGAAGAACATAACTGTTGTGGACAGTGCAGTGGCCATCCCTCTGGTGGACAGTGTAAAGGAAATCCCTGTGGTGGACAGTAGAGAGGACTGCCCTGTGGTGGACAGTTGGAAGGATGTCCCTGTGTTGGACATTGGAAGGACATATATGGTGTGGACTGTGGGAAGGACATCCCTTTTTTGGACATTGGGAACAACCTTTAGCTGGACAGTGGGAAGGTTGACATTCTTGTGGACAGTGGGGAGGACATACCAGTGGTTGAAAGTTGGAAGGACATCCCTGTTATGGTCTGAGGGGAGAATATCACTGAGGTGGACAGAGGGAAAGACGTCCCTGTGGTGGACAACAGGGAGGACCTTTCTCTTTTGAATTGTGGGAAAGACATCCCTGTTGTAGACAGTGGGGAGTACATCCCTGTGGTGGACTGAAAGAAGGACTTCCCTGTGGTGGATACTTGGAAGGACATCCCTATTGTGGACAGAGGAGAGGAATATCCTTTGGTGGACAGTGGGGAGTATGTTCCTTTGGTGGACATTGGGGAGGATGTCTTGTGGTGGACAGTGATGATGACTTTTCTCTGGTGCAAATGAGAACGTCCCTTTGGTGGACATTGGGAATGATGTCCCTGTCATGGTGAGTGTGGAGAACATCTCTGGAGTAGACAGTGGTGAGGACATCCATTGTGTGCACAGGAGGATGTTTCTGTTGTGCACAAGGTTGAGGACATCCCTGTTGTGCACAGGAGGATGCCACTGTGGTGCACAGTGGAGAGGATGTTCTTGTGGTGAACAGTGAGAAGGACGACAATTGGCAAACAGCTGAGAGAAACTCCCTATGGTGGACAGTGGGAAGGACCTCCCTGTGGTGGACAGTGAGAAGGACGTCCCTGTTGTGGACAGTGGAAAGGACTTCTCTTTGGTGGACAGAGGGGAATATGTTCCTTTGGTGAACAGTGGGGAGGATGTCATGTGGTGTATAGTGGTGAGGATGTTTCTCTTGTGCAAAGGAGAACATCCTTTGGTGGACATTGGGAATGATGTCCCTGCCGAGTAGTGTGCAGATGACATCTCTGGGGTAAACAGTTGTGAGGACATCCCTGGTGTGCACAGGAAGATGTTCCTGTGGTGCACAATGGTGAGGACATCACAATTGTGCACAGAAAGATGTCCCTGTGGTGCACAGTGGGGAGGATGTCCTTGTGGTGAACACTGAGAAAGATGTCCCTGTGGTGGACATCTGGGAGGACCTCTTTGTGGTTGAAAGTAGGAAGGACCTCCCTGTGTTGGACAGTGGATAAAAGGTCCATGTGGTGGACAGTGGTTAGGACATCCCTGTTTTGGACAGTGGGGAGGACTTTACTATTGTGGATTGTGGGGAGGACATTACTGTGGTGGACAGCAGGGATCACATCTCTCTGGTTGACAGTGGGAAAGATGTCCAAGTGATGGACAGTGATGAGGACGTTTCTGTGGTGGACAGTGGATAGGATGTTTTTGTGTGTGGACATGGAGAAGAATTTCCTGTTGTGGAAAGTGTAGTGGACATGCCTATGGTGGACAATGCAGAGGACATCACTGTGGTGGACAGTGGGAAGGACGTCCCTGTAGTGGACAGTGGGGAAGATGTTCCTGTGGTGGAGAGTGGGGAGGACATCTCTCTGGTGGACAGTGGTGAGGATGTTCCTAAGGTGGACACGGGGGAGAATGTTTCTGTGGTGGTAAGTAAAGAGGACATTACTGAGGTATACAGTGGAGAGTACTTCCCTGTTTTATACAGTGAGGAGGACATCCCTGTAGTGGACAGTGGTGAGGAGGACACTGCGGAGGACAGTGGTAAGGATGCCCCTGTGGTGGACAGCAAGGAGGACCTCACTTTGGTGGACAGTGGGAAGGAAGTCCCTGTGGTGGACAATCCAAAGTATGTTCCTGTGGTGCAGAGTGGTGAGGACACCCCTGTTGTGCACAGGAGGATGTCCTGTGGTGGAGAGTGGGGAGGATCACACTCTGGTGGACTATGGGGTAGGACGTTCCTGTGGTGGACAGTGGGGAAGATGTCCGTGTTGTGGACAGTGTGAAGTATGTCTCCTTTGTGAAGAGTGGGAAGGATGTCCCTGTGGTGGACAGTGGGTTTGGAACTCCTTGGGGTGGATAGTTGGAAGGACGTCCCTGTGGTGGACAGTGGGTAGGACCTTTCTGTTGTGGACAGTTGGATGGACAGCCTTGTGAAGGACAGTGGGGAGTATTTTCCCGCTGTGTACAGTGGGATGAATGTGTCTGTAGTGGACACTTGGGAACAAATTTGTGTGGTAGACAGTTAGGAAGACGTACCTTTGGTAAACAGTGGGAAGGAAGTCCTATGTGTGGACAGCAAAAGAATGTCCAAGTGGTGGACAATGGGAGGACGTCCCTTTTGGAGACAGTGGGGAGGTTCTCCCTGAGGTAGACAGTAAGTAAGACGTCCCTGTGGTGGACAGTGGAGAGGACGTTTATGTTTTGGACAACTGAGAGGACGTTAGTCTGGTGGACACTGTGTAGGACGTCACTGTGGTGGACATCAGGGAGGACATCTCTGTGGTGAACAGTGGTAAAGATGTCCTTGTGATAGACAGTGATGAGGATGTTTCTGTGGTGGACACTGGAAAGGATGTCCCTGTTGTGGACAGTGGTGAGGACCTCTCAGTCGTGGATATTTGGAAGGATGTCCCTGTGGTGAACAGTGGAAAGGATGTTCCTGTGTTGGACAGTGAAGTGGACCTCCTCATGGTGGAAACTAGAAAGGATGTCACAGTGGTAGACAGTGGTGAGCACATTTCTCTGGTGCAAAGAAAAACATCCAATTGCTGGACAGTGGAAAGTATATCTCTGTGATGTACAGTAGAAAGAAACACACTGTGGTGGACAGTGGGAAGGAAGTCACTGATGACGATATTGGGAAAGACCTCCTTGTGGTAAACAGTGGGAAGGATATCACTCTGATGGACAGTGGGGAGGACATCCCTGTGGTGAACAGAGGGAAGGACATCTTGTACTAGACAGTGAAGAGGATTTTTCTGTGTTTGACATTTGGGATGACATCCCTGTGGTGAATAGTGGGAAAGACGTTTCTTTGGTGGATAGTGGGGAGGATGTCCCTGTCGTGGAGAGTGCATCTCTGGGGTGAAAAGTGTTGCTGACTTCCCTTGTTTGTAAAGGAGGATGTCCCTGTGGTGCAAAGTATTGAGGATATCCCTGTTGTGCACAGGAAAATGTCCCTGTTGTGCAAAGTGTGTAGGATGTCCCAGTGGTGAACAGTGAAAAGGATGTCACTGTGGTGGGCAACTTGGAGGATGTCCCTGTGGTGGACAGTGGGAAGGGTGTCCCTTTGGTTGCCAACAGGGAGGAATTCTCTATTGTGGACTATATGTAGGACGTCCTTGTGGTGGTTAGTTGGGAGGATGTCCTGGTTGTGGACAGTGAGGATGATGTCTCTGTGGTGGACATTTGAAAGATGTACCTTTGGTGTACAGTGGGAAAAACGTCCCTGAGTTGGACAGTGTGAAGGACGTCCCTCTGGTAGACAGCGGGTAGGATGACACTGTGAAGAGCAATGGGTAGATCGTCTTTGTGTAGGACAGTGGGAAGGAAATCCCTGTTGCTGACAGGGGGAAGGACATCCCTTTGATGGACAGTGGGAAGGATGTCCCTGTGTTAGCCAGTGGTGAGGACATCCATGTGATGGACAGTGGGAAGGATGTACATGTGGTGGACAGTTAGAAGAATGTCCCTGTGGTGGACTTTGGGAAGGACATCCCTTTAGTGGACTGTGGGAAGGACGTCACTGTGGTGGACAGTGGAAAGGACGTCCCTCTGGTGGACAGTGGGAAGGAAATCCCTAATGTGGACAGTGGGGAGGATTTCCTTGTGCTGGACAGTGGGTAGGTCTTCCCTGTAGTAAACAGTGGTGAGGACGTTTCTGTGGTGCACTGGAGAACGTCATTTTGGTGGATCATGAGAAGAATGTCCCTGTTTTGGAGAGTGCAGAGGACATTTCTGGGGTGGACAGTGGTGAAGACTTCCCTGTTGTGCACTGGAAGATGTCCCTGTGGTGCACAGTCATGAGGACAACCCTGTTGTGCACAGGATGATGTCCCTGTGGTGCACAGTGGTGAGGATGTTCTTGTTTTGAACAATGGGAAAAAACATGCCTGTGGTGGACATTGGTGAGGATGCCCCTGTTGTGGACAGTGGAGAAACATCTCTGTGGTGGACAATGGGGTGGACACCTTTTGGTTGATGGGGGAAAGTTGTCCTTGTGGTGAAGAGTGCAGAAGACAACTCTGTCTTGGACATTGGTGAGAACATCCCTGTGGTGGAAAATGGGCAGGATGTCCCTGTGGCTGACCGAGTGTAGGACCTTCCTGTGGTGGACAGTGGGAAGATGGTTTCTGTGGTGGACAGTGGGAAGTATGTCCTTGCTTTGGACAGTGAGGAGGACATCCCTGTGGTGGACAGTGGAAAGGACATCACTCTGGTGGACAATAGATAGGACCTCCCTGTGGTAGACAGTGTAAAGTATGACCCTGTTGTGGACAGTGAGAAGGACGTTTATGTTGTGGACATTAAAAAGGACGTCCCTTTTTTGGACATTGGGAAGTCCCTCCTTGTGGTGAACAGTCGGAAGGATATCCCTCTGGTGGACAGTTGGGATGACATCCATGTGATGGGCAGTGGGAAGGACATCTCTGTGGTGGACAGTGAAAGGAACTCTATGTGTTGGACAGTTGGGCTGACATCCCTGTGGTGTGCAGTGGGAAAGATGTCTTTTTGTGGGGAGTGGGGTGGACATCCCTGTGGGAGACAGGCAGAAGGACATCCGTCTGGTGAACAGTTTGGAATATGTCCCTGTGGTGGACAGTGGGAAGGACATTTATGTTGTGGACTGTGGGAAAAAGATCTCCATTGTGGACATTGGAAAAGACCTCCTTGTGGTGAACTGTGGGAAGAATGTACCTCTTTGGACAGAGGGGAGGATGTCGCTTAGGTAGACAGTGTTAAGAACATTCCTGTGGTGGACAGCAGGGAGGACCTTTCTGTGGTGGACAGTGTTAAGGACATTCCTGTGGTGGACAGTAGAGAGGACCTTTCTGTGTTGAACAATAGGAAGAAGGTCCATGTGATGGACAGTGGGGAGGACATTTATGTTGTGGATATTAAGAAGGATGTCCATGTTGTGGACATTGGGAAGGACCTCTGTGTGCTGGGCAGTGGAAATCATGTCCCTCTCATGGACAGTGGGGTGGACCAACATGTTGTGGACAGTGGGAAGGATGTCTCTGTATTGGACAGAGTGGAAGACATCATTTAGTGTACATTGGGAAGTACTTTACTGTTGTGGAGATCATGGTGTAACTTTCTGTGGTGGACAGTGGGAAGGACATGCCTGTTGTAGACAGTGCAGAGGACGAACTTTTGGTGAACAGTGGTAAGGACATCCCTGTGGTGGGCAGTAAAGAGAACTTCCCTGTGGTGAACAGTGAGAAGGAAGTCCCTGTGGTGGACATTAGAAAGACATATATGTTGTGGACTGTGGGAAGGAGGTTTCTGTTTTGGAGATTGGGAAAGACCTCCTTGTGGTGAACAGTGGGAAGGATGTCCCTGTGGTGGAGAGAGGGGAGATCATCACGTAGGTGGACAGTGGTAAGGCCATCCCTCTGGTGTATAGTAGAGAGGACCTCTCTGTGGTGAACAGTGGGAAGAAGGTCCCTGTGGTGGAGAGAGGGGAGATCATCACGTAGGTGGACAGTGGTAAGGCCATCCCTCTGGTGTATAGTAGAGAGGACCTCTCTGTGGTGAACAGTGGGAAGAAGGTCCCTGTGTTGGAGAGTGGGAAGGACATTTGTGTTGTGGATTGTGGGAAGGACGTCCATGTTGTGGACATTGGGAAGGACCTTTGTGTGGTGAACAGTGGAAAACATATCCCTCTTGTGGACAGTGGGGAGGATCACTGTTGGGAGCCGCATGAGCATTCGCCATTCCAAGATGGCACGGGCATCCTGTAGTCCCACTAGTAAACAACTGACTGCGCAGGTGCAAAAGGCAAAGAGCACGCCAAAGTCACTACCCATCCCGGGCGTATTATGGATAATGAGTGAACAGCCAATCAGAAGTGAACACGTCACTCTAGGGTGTATTTAAGCAGTGCCTTTTCCGGTCTTTCCGTCTTTCCACTTCTGCTTATACAAGAAATAAAGCCTCGTTGTAGTAACCACCCGAACATTGCCTCACGTGTCCTTTTTCGCGGGTGAAGGGGACACGGAGGGGCTCGGAACATCTGGTGCTGAAACCCGGGATTTTCAAGGCACAGCAGAGACCCCCCAAGTTTTGGGGCAGGTTAAAAGACTACAGGATTGAGGTACATCTCTGAGAGGTATGCTTGGTGTGGAAGCCTTCGTTGCGAGCGGATATTCACCCATTGCCGCCGCTACAGTAGTTGGCCTCTTACTTGTGTTGTTTTTGCTTTTAGCTTATTTGTGTTGTGAGAATCCAGCCCACAGCACAGCTATTAGGGCAAGTCAAGAGGTTTCAAAAGAGGTCCGCTCCAGGCTATCAGAACCAGAGCATGTTAGCCAGCATCAGGCCAAAGATCCTGGGGATCAGGCCAAAGAGCCTGGAGAAACAGGTAAGGCCAAAGAGTCTGGTAAAAAGAGAGAGTACTCAAAAGAAATAAGGGCTACTGCAGAGCCTGTTAAGGTTAAGGACCCTCCACCGGCTGCTGGAGAGAGAGTAGAGGACAAAAGGACCCTCCTTTATGGCAGAATCTTTGGGGAACCAGAGCAAGCAATGCCAGTGATAGAACAGATGATCTTTGAAAATGCCACAGCTGAATGCCGTGCATCCATTGTCCCTCATAGGAACAAGAGGCTACAAGATTGGCTGAGAGCCTGTTGCGGCCCGGGGAGGGGAGATGTTTGTGCTTATTCCATAGGTGAAGAAAATACAATTTAGGTCCCTATGCGGCTGGTGCAGATTGTGAAGAATGAAGCTAGATTGCAAGATTATGGCTCTGAGTCTCCTGATACTGATGTTCGATTTGGGGATAAGTATACCACTATGGGCCATAGTTAGATCTTGGCCTGTTCCCATGCCAGTACATTCAAATTCTGCAGTGCTGCCATTGTTTACAGCTACTGAGTGTTACATGGATGCCCTGTGCTCTTGGCGCACCTACCAGCAGCCTGAGTTATATAATGCTACAAGATTTTCATTAAATTTTACACTTTGCTTTGTGGCAGCAAAACTTTATAGCATAAAGGTAATCTACTTGGTGTTGATTTTAGAGAAAATGGATTGCTTACATCGTTAAAGATTGGTTTTGTTTCTCAAAAATATGGCTATACTCTAATATTACAAAAGAGGCTTAAAAACATAGTTAAACTGCCAATAATCCATTGGATACAGTTGGTGGTTCAACCGAGAGTTTGAAATTTTTTGATTTGCCTATGTTTACAGAGAAAAGATACAACACATGTCTTTTAAAGTTTACAGTTTAAATTTAAGGGTTAAAGTTAAAGTCAAAGTCCCACAGTTCAGGCCTAGCCAAGCCTCAGAGAACAGGCTGGAGGTAAAGCGCATTTACATTTGAATTAAGACAATGCAGACTGAGCTGCAGAAGCCCAAGTGCTAAGCATCCCTTTTGTTCTGGGTCTTCACTGCCAGGTCCTGGAGGTGTGTTTACGGGAATTTGTCCTTTGTCTTTATTGTTTCTTGTGAGAAGAGGGATAAATCTAAGACCCAAAGACTTCACAACAGTCTGTGGGCTAAAAGTTATGATTATGCTGGAGACATTAAAATCATGTCTACTTCCCTCCATGAGTATAACTGTACCTGCTGATAAAATACTGTTCAAATTATTTTAATTTCTTTATATTCAAAGATGTTAAAAATGAGATGCTTTGGATTTCTCTAATATATGTAACAATTATTAGAGAATAGAACAGACCACCATGTGGTGGACAGTGGGAAGGACTTCCCTGTGGTGGACAGAGGAGAGGACATCATTTATTGGACATTGGGAAGCACGTTCCTGTTGTGGACAGCAGGGTGTACCTTTCTATGGTGGACAGTGGGAACGACATTCCTGTTGTGCACAGTTCAGAGGACATCCCTGTGGTGGACAGTCGAAAGGACATCCCTGTGGTTGACAGTAGAGAGGACTTCCCTGTGGTGGACAGTGATAAGCAGTTTCTGTGGTGAAGTGAAGAGGATATGCCTGTTATGGATAGTGCAGAGGACTTCCCTGTGGTGAACAGTGGAAAGGACATCACTGTGGTGTAGAGTAGAGAGGACTTACCTGTGGTGGACAGTGAGAAGAAGGTCTCTGTGGTGGACATTGGAAGGACATATATGTTGTGGACTGTGGGAAGGACATTTTTGTTGTGGATATTGGGAAAGAACACTTTGTGGTGGACAGTGGGAAGGGTGTGCCTCTGGTGGACAGAGGGGAAGACCTACTAGTGGTGGACAGTGGGAAGGACATTCCTGTTATGATCTGAGGAGAGGATATCACTGAGGTCGACTGTGGGAAGGACGTTCTCTTGGTGGACAGCGGGGAGGACCTTTCTGGTGTGAATAAGGACAGTGAATAAGGACATCCCTGTTGTAGACAGTGGGGAGGACATCCCAGTGGTGGACAGTGGGTAGGATTTCACTGAGATGGATAGTAGGGAGGATGTTACTGATGGACAGTGTGGAGGATGTTACTATGGTGCACTGGAGAATGTTCCTGTGGTGCATAGTTGGAAGGATGTCCATATGGTGAAGAGAGTGGAGGACATCATTCTCGTGGACAGTGGTTAGGATATCCCTGTTGTGCACAGGAGGATGTCCCTGTGGTGCAGAGTGGGGAGGATGTCCCTGTTGTTTACAGTGGGAAGGGCTTCACTGTGTTTGATAGTTGGGAGGACATACATGTTGTGGACAGTTGGGAGGATGTCCCTGTGTTGGAGAGTTGACAGGATTTCACTGTGGTGGACAGTGTCAATGACAGCCTTGTGGACAGTTAGGACAACGCTCCTGTGGTGCAAAAGGTAATGTCTCTTTGGGGACAGTGAGAAGGAAGTCCTTGTATTAAGGAGTGCAGAAGATATATCTGGGATGGACAGTGGTAAGAACATCCCTGTTGTACACTGGATGATGTCACTGTTGTGTACAGTGGGAAGGACATCCCTTTGGTGGACAGTGAAGAGGACTTCCCTGTGGTGGACCATTGAAATGACCTCCTTGTGGTCGACAGTGAAAAGGAAGTCCCATTGGAGGACAGTGGGGAGGACATCACTGTAGTGGAGAGGCAAAAGGATGTTCCTGTGGTGGATAGAGGATAGTACCTCCCTGTGGTGGACAGAGGGTAGGATGTTCCTGTGGTTTACAGTGCGGAGAATATTTGTGTGGTGGACGGCGGTGAGGACTTCCCTGTAGTGCATATTGTTGCGGACAACCATATGTGGACTGTGGTAAGGATGTCCTTATAGTACACAGGAGGATGTCCCTGTGGTAGACAGTGGGAAGGACATCTGTTTGGTTGACCATGGAAAGGACGTCCCTGTGGTGGACAGTTGGGAGGACCTCCATGTGGTGGACAGTGGGTAGGATATTTCTGTTGTGGACAGTGGGATGAACATCTATGTGGTGGAATGTGGGGAGGACATCCCTTTGGTGGACAGTAGGGAGGACGTTTTGAGGTGGAAAGTGAAAAGAATGTCCCTGTGGTGGACAGCAGGGAGGACATCTCTGTGGTCTACAGTGGGAAGGACATCTCTGTTGTGGACAGTGGAAAGAATATTCCTGTGGTGCACAGTTGTGAGGATGTCCATGTTGTGCATAGTAGGATGTGCCTGTGGTGCAACGAGAGGAGAATGTTTCGTTGCTGCACAGTGGAAAAGACATCCATGTGGTGGACGGTGGGGAGGTTCACTCTGTAGAGAACATTGGGGAGGATGTCCCTGTTGTGGACATTGGAAAGGATTTCCCAGTGTTGCACATTAGTCAAGATGTCCCTGTTGTGCACAGGAGGATGTCCCTATGGTGAACAGTGGGAAAGATGTCACTTTGCTGGACATTGGTGAAGATGACCCACTGGTGGACAGTTTTATGGATGTCCTAGTGGTACAAAGAAGGACATCCCTGTGGTGGAAAGTAGGGAGGACCTCACTCTGATGGACAGTAGGGAGAAAATCCCTGTGGTGGACAGTTGGGTGGACCTCCCTGTGGTGGACAGTGTGTAGAACATCCCTATAGTGGACATTGGGGAGGACATCCCTGTGGTAAACTGTGGGAATAATGTTCTTTTGTGGACAGTGGAAGGATGTCCATGTTGTGGATAAGGGGAGTACGTCCCTATGGTGGACCACAGGGGAGGACCTCCCTGTGGTGGACAGTTGTAGGATGTCTCTGTGGTGAACAGTGGGGAGGACATCTCTGTTTAAAGTGGGGAGGACATCCTTTGGTGGATAGTGGGGCAGACATCACTGTGGTGGACTGTGGAAAGAATATCCATGTGGTGGACAGTGGAAAGTACCTCTCTGTGGTGTACAATGGGAAGAACGTCCCTCTGGTGGACATTGGACAGGATGTACCTCTGATAGACAGAGGAAATGACATTCTATGAAGGGCAGTGGGAAGACTGTCCATGTGGTGGGGAGCAGGGAGGACCTCTCTGTAGTGGACAGTGGGAAGGACATCCCTGTGGTGGACAGTAAAAGGATGTCCCTTTTTTGCACATTGGGGAAGATGTCCCTCTGGTGAACATTGGGAAGGACATCCCTGTGGTGGACAGTGGTGAGGACGACCCTGTGGGGGACAGTGTTAAGGATGCCCCTGTGGTGGACAGCAGGGAGGAACGCACTTTGGTGGAGAGTGTAAATGAAGTCCCTGCGGTGGACAATACAAAGTATGCCCCTGTGGAACACAGTGGTAAGGACATCCCCGTGTGCACAGGAGGATGTCCTTGTGGTGGATAGTGGGGAGGACCACACTCTGGTGGACTGTGGGGTAGGACGTCCCTGTGGTGGACAGTGAGAAAAACATCCATATGGTGGACAGTGGGGAAGATGTCCGTGTTGTGGACAGTGGGAAGAATGTCCCTTTGGTGGACAGTTGGAAGGAAGTACCTGTGGTAGACTGTGGGGGAGAAACTCCTTGGGGGGACAGTTGGGAGGAAGTCCCTGTGGTGGACAGTGGGTAAAACTTTTTTGTTGTGGACAGTGGGATGGAAGTCGTGATGGAGAACTGTGGGGAATACTTCCCTGTTGTGTACAGTGGGATGGATTTTTCTGTAGTGGACAGTTGGGAACATATTTGTGTGGTAGACAGTTAGGAAGATATCCCTGTGGTAAACAGTGGGAAGGAAGTACTTTTTGTGGACAGCAAAAGGATGTTCATGTGGTGGACAATGGGAAGGACATACCTGTTGTAGACAGTGGGGAGGTTCTCCCTGTGGTGGACAGTAAGAAGGACGTTCCTGTCGTGCACAATGTGTAGGATTTCATGTGGTGAACAGTAAGGAGGATATTACTGTGGTGCACTGGAGAATGTCCTTGTGGTACATAGTCAGAAGGATATCCATATTGTGTAGTGTGTGGAGGACATCTCTGTGGTGGACAGTGGTTAGGAATTCCCTGTTGTGCCCAGTGGGGTGGATGTCCCTGTTGTTTACAGTAGGAAGGACTTCGTTGTGTTTGATAGTTGGGAGGACATCCCTGTTGTGGACAATTGGGAGGATGTCACTGTGGTGGAGAGTTGAGAGGATTTCACTGTGGTGGACAGTGCAGATGACGGCCTTGTAGACAGTAGTAACAAGGTTCCTGTTGTCCACAAGAGAATGTCTTTTTGGTGGACAGTGAGAAGCATGTCCTTGTAGTGTGAAGTGCATAGGACATCTCTGGGATGTACAGTGGTAAGAACATCCCTGTTGTGCACAGGAGGATGTCAATTAGGTGTACAGTGGGGAGGATATCACTGTGGTGGACAGGCAGAAGGATGTTCCTCTTGTTCCTGTAGTGGACATTGTTGAGAACAACCATGGTGTGGTCAGTGGTAAGGATATCCGTTTGGTACACAGGATGATGTCTTTGTGGTGGACAGTAGGAAGGCCATCTCTTTGTTGAACATTGGAAAGAACGTCCCTGTGGTGGACAGTTGGGAGGACCTCTCCGTGGTGGAGAGTGGAGAGTACATTTCTGTTGTGGACAGTGTGGAGGACGTCAATGTGTTGGACAGTGGAAAGGACATCCCTGTGGTGTACAGTAGAGACGACCTCCCTGTGGTGGACAGTGGAAAGGACATATATGTTGTGGACAGTGGGAAGGACGTAGCTTTTGTCGACATTGGGAAAGACCTCTTTATGGTGGACAGTGGGAAGGACATTCCTGTTGTGAACAGTAAAATGATGTCACTTGTGCACATTGGGAAAGATGTTGAACAGTGGAAAAGACATCCCTGTGGTGGACAGTGGTGAGGTCGACCCTGTGGTGGACAGTGGTAAGGATGCCCCTGTGGTGGACAGCAGGGAGAACCTCACTTTAATGGACAGTGAGAATGATGTCCCTGTGGTAGACAATGCAAAGTATGTCCCTGTGGTGCACACAGGTGAGGACATCCATCTTGTGCACAAGAGGATGTCCTTGTGGTGGAGAGTGGGGACTACCACACTCTGGTGGACTGTGGGGAAGGACGTCCCTGTGGTGGACAGTGGAAAGTACGTCCATGCGGTGGACAGTGAGGAATATGTCTGTGTTGTGGACAGTTGGAAAGATGTCCCTTTGGTGGACAGTGGGAAGGACATCCCTGTGGTGGACTGTTGGGAGGTACTCCTTGGGGTGGACATTTGGTAAGTAGTCCCTGTGCTGGACAGTGGGTAGGACCTTTCTTTTGTGGACAGTGGGATGGGTGTCCTTATGGAGGACAGTGGGGAGTATGTCCCTGTTGTGTACAGTGGGATGGATGTTTCTGTAGTGGACAGTTGGGAACCTATTTCTGTTTTGGACAACTGAGAGGACGTTACTGTGGTGGACAGTGTGAAGGACGTCCCTGTAGTGGACAGCAGGGAAGACCTCTCTATGGTGGACATTGGTAAAGATCTCTCTGTGGTGGACATTGGTAAAGATGTCCCTGTGATAGACAGTGATGAAGATGTTTCTGTGGTGGACACTGGAAAGGACGTCCCTGTTGTGGACAGTGGTGAGGTCCTCCCTGTTTTGGATATTGGGAAGGAAGTCCCTGTGGTGAACAGTGGAAAGGATGTTTCTGTGGACAACAGTGGAGAGGTCCTCCTCAAGATTGAAAGTGAAAAGGACATCACAGTGGTGGACAGTGGTGAGGATATTTCTTTGGTGCAAAGAAAAACATCCCTTTTGTAGACAGTGGAAAGTACATCTCTGTGGTGGACAGTAGAGAGAAACGCACTGTGGTGGACAGGGGGAAGTACATTTATGTTGTGGAGAGTGGGAAGGAAGTCCCTGTTGTCGATATTGAGAAGGACCTCCTTGTGGTAGACAGTGTGGAGGATATCCCTGTGGTGGACAGGGGGAATGACATCCCTGTGGTAGACAGTGAAGAGGACTTTTCTGTGTTGGACATTTGGGATGACATCCCTGTGGTGAATAGTGGGAAAGACGTTTCTTTGGTGGATAGTGGGGTGGATATCCCAGTCGTGGAGAGTGCAGAGGACATCTCTGGTGTGGAGAGTGTTGTTGACATCCGTGCTGTGCAAAGGAGGATGTCCATGTGGTGCACAGTGGTGAGGATATCACTGTTGTGCACAGGAAAATGTCCCTGTTGTGCAAAGTGGGTAGGATGTCCCTGTGGTGATCAGTAAAAAGGATGTCACTGTGGTAGACAATTTGGAGGATGTCCCTGTGGTGGACAGTGGGAAGGACGTCCCTTTGGTGGACAACAGGGAGGACTTCTATATGATGGACTCTATGAAGGATATCCTTGTGGTGGTCAGTGGGTAGGATGTCTCTGTGGTGGACATTTAAAAGATGTACCATGGTGGACAGTGGGAAAACCTCCCTTTGTTGGCTAGTGCAAAGGACATCCCTGTGGTAGACAGTGGGTAGGATGACCCTGTGGAGGGCAGTGGGTAGATCATCTTCATGGAGGACTGTGGGAAGGATATCCTTGTTGTGGAAAGTTGGGAGGATATTTCTGTGGTGGACAGTGTGTAGGATGTCCTTACTGTTGACAGTGGGAAGGACTTCTTTGTGGTGGACAGTGGGAAGGATGTCCCTGTGGTGAATAATGGGGTAAACATTCCTGTGGTGAAGAGTGGTGAGAACGTTTCTGTGGTACACAGGAGAACATCTTTTTGGTGGACCTTAGGAAGGACTTCCCTGTTCTGGAGAGTGCAGATGACATCTCTGGGGTGGACATTGGTAAAGATGTCCCTGTGATAGACAGTGATGAAGATGTCCCTGTGGTGCACAGTCATGAGGACATCCCTGTTGTGAACAGGAGATTTTTTCTGTGGTGCACTGTAGGGAGGATGTCCCTGTCTTGAACAGTCAGAAAGCACACGCCAGTGGTGGACATTGATGAGGATAACCCTGTGGTGGAGAGTGTGGAAACATCCCTGTGGTGAACAGTGGTGTTTACGTCTCTGTGGTAGACGAGGGAAGGATGTCACTGTGTTGGACAATTTTTAGGATATCTCTGTGTTGGACAATTGGAAGGACATCCCTTTGATAAACAGTGAAAAGAACATCCCTGTGGTAGACAGTGGTGAGGATATCCATGTGATGGAGAGTGATGAGGATGTCCATGTGGTGGACAGTTAGAAGAATGTCCCTGTATTGGACATTGGGAAGCACATCCCTTTGGTAGACAGTGGGAAGGACATCACTGTGGTGAACAGTGAGAAGGACATCCCTGTTGTGGACAGTGGGGAGGATGACCCTGTACTGGACAGTGGGTAGGTCATCCCTGTAGTAAACAGTGGTGAGGACGTTTCTGTGGTGCACTGGAGAACGTCATTTTGGTGGACTGTTGGAAGAATGACCCTGTTTTGAAGAGTGGAGAGGACATCTCTGGGGTGGACAGTGGTGAAGATGTCCCTGTTGTGCACTGGAAGATGTCCCTGTGGTGCACAGTCATAAGGATGACCCTGTTGTGCACAGGAGGATGTCCCTGTGGTGTGCAGTGGTATGGATGTTCCTGCTTTGAACAATGGGAAAGAACACCCCTGTGGTGGACATTGGTGAGGAAGCCCCTGTTGTGGACAGTGGGGAAGCATCTCTGTGGTGGACAGTGAGGTGGACGTCTTTTGGTTGACGGGGGGAAAGATGTCCATGTGGTGAAAAGTGCAGAGGACAACTCTGTGTTGGACATTGGTGAGAACATCCCTGTGGTGGAAATTGGGCAGGATGTCTCTGTGGCTGATATAGTGTAGGACATTCCTACAGTGGACAGTGGGGAGGTGATTTCTGTGGTGAATAGTGGGAAGTATATCCTTGCTTTCGACAGTTAGGAGGACGTCCCTGTGGTGGACAGTGGAAAGGACATCAATGTGGTGGACAGTAGATAGGACCTCCCTGTGTTAGACAGTGGGAAGAATGATCCTGTTGTGGACAGTGAGAAGGACGTTTATGTTGTGGACATTAAAAAGGACATCCCTTTTGTGGACATTGGGAAGGACCTCCTTGTGGTGAACAGTGGGAAAGATATTCCTCTGGTGAACAGTTGGGATGACATCCCTGTGTTGGACAGTGGGAAGGATGTCTTTTTGTCAGGAGTGGGGAGGACATTCCTGTGGTGGACAGGCAGAATGACGTTCCTGTTGTGAACAGTGTAGAGGATGTCCCTGTGATGGATAGTGGTAAGGACAGTTCTGTGCTGGACCATTGAGTGAGGACGTCCCCTGGTGGTGGACAGTGGTGAGTACGTTTCTGGGTTACACAGGAAAATGTTATTTGGTGGGACCATGGAAGGATGTCCCTTGTTTTTGGAGAGTGCAGGGGACTTCTCTGGGTGGGACAAGTGATGAGGACGTCTATGGTGTGAACCGAAGAGTGTCCCTGTGGTGCATATTATTGGAGGATGTCTTTCTTGTGCACAGGAGGATGTCCCTGTGGTGCACAGTGGGGAGGATGTCACTGAGGTTTACAGTGCAAAGGACACCTTGTTTGACAGTTGGGAGGAAATTTCTGTAGTGGACTGTGGGAAGGACGACTCTGCGGTAGACTTTGGTGAGAGAATTTCACTGTGGTAGACAGTGGGGATGATGGCCTTGTGGACAATGGAGAGGAAGTTCCTCTGGTGCACAAAAAATGTCTCTGGGTGGACAGTGGGTAGGATTTCCCTGGAGTAGAGAGTGCAGAGGACATCTCTGTGATGGACAGTGGTAAGACATTTCTTTTATGAACAGAAAGATGTCCCTGTGGTGAACAGTGGAAAGGATGTTCCAGTGGTGAACAGTGAAGGATTCCTTTTGGTGGACATTGTGGAGGATGACCCTGTGGAAATAGTAGTAAGGATGTCCCTGGGGTAATCATCAGGGAGAAACCTTTCTGTGGTGGACAGTGGCTAGATTGTCCCTGTGATGGAGAGAGAGAGATAGTCACTGAGGTCATCAGTGGGAAGGACATCCTTGTGGTATAGAGTGGTGAGATTCACTATAGTGCGCACTGAGGAGGACATCCCTGTGATTACACTGTGGAGAACATCCATGTTGGGGACTATGGGGAGGACCTCCATGTGGTCGACAGTGGGGGGACCTCCCTGTTGTGGACAGTGGGGTGGATGTCTATGTTTGTCAACAGTTGGAAGGACGTCCCTGTGGTGGACTGTGGGAAAGACATTTCTTTGTTAACAATGGGTAGGACATCCATGTTGTGGACAGTGGGAAGGACCTCCCTGTGGTGGACAGTAAAGGATGTCTCCCTTGGTTCACATTGGTGAAGATGACCCTGTGGTGGACAGGTTTTATGGATGTCCTTGTGGTACACAGGAGGACATCCCTGTGGTGGACAGTGGAGGACCTCTCTCTGATGGACAGTCAGAGGAAATCCCTGTGGTGGACAGTTGGGTGGACCTCCTGTGGTGGATAATGTATAGAACATCCCTGTAGTGGACAGTGGGGAGGACATCCCTGTGCTAAACTGTGGGAATGATGTCCTTTTTGTGACAGTGGAAGGATGTCCATGTTTGGATAGGTGAGTATGTCCCTATGGTGGACAGTGGGGAGGACCTGCCTGTGGTGGACATGTGTAAGGATGTCTCTGTGGTGGACAGTGGGTTGGACATCCCTGGTTAAAGTGGGGATGACATTCTTGAAGTTTACAGTGGGGATGATATCTCTGTAGTGGACACTGGGAAAAATGTCCCTGTTGGTGGAAAGTGGGAAGGAACTATCTTGTGGTGGACAATTGGAATGATGACCTTCTGGTGGACATGGAGAGGATGTACCTTTAGTGGACAGTGGAAATGATGCTTCTATGGTGTACAGTGGGGATACTATCCCTGTGGTGGAGAGCACGGAGATTCTGTGGTGGAAAGTGGGAAGGACATCCCTGTTGTGGGCAGTAAAGGATGTCCCTTTTGTGCACATTGGGGAAGATGTCCGTGTGGTGAACAGTGGAAGGACATCTCTGGGTGGACAGTGGTCAGGACATCTCTGTGTTGGACTGTGGGAAGGAAACTCCTTGGGGATGACAGTTGGGAGGATGTCCCTCTGGTGGACAGTGGTAGAACCTTTCTCTTTTGGACAGTGGGATGGACATCCTTGTGGAGTACAGTGGGGAGTATGTCCCTGTTGTGTACAGAGGAATGGATTTTCTGTAGTGGACAGTTGGCAACATATTTGTGTGGTGGACAGTTATGAAGATTCCCTGTTTTAACTGGTGGGAAGGAAGTCCTTCTTGTGGAGAGCGAAAGGATGTCCCTGTGGTGGACCTGGGAGGATGTCCCTGTTGAGGACAGTGAGGAGGTTTTCCTCTGTGAGTGGATAGTAAGGTGATGTCCCTGTGAGTGGACAGGTGTGGAGGATGTTTTTGTTTGGCCCACTGGAGGACGTTCCTGTCTCGGACAGTGTGAAAGACGTTCCTGTGGTGGACATGGTAGGATGTCTCTGTGTTGGACAGTTTTTGAGGACCGGTCCCTGTTAAAATGGGGAGGACATCCTTGTGGGTGGGACAGTGGGGAAGATATCCTGTGATGGACAGTGGGAAGAATGTCCCTGTGGTGTCCCCCATGAAAGGAACTCTCTGTGGTGTCCATGGGAAGGATGTCCCTCGGTTTGGCACGTTGTCGAGGATGCGGTACCTGTGGTGGACATTTTAAGGACCTTTCTCTCTGGTCCCCGTGGGACGACTTGTCCCTGTTGTGGGGACAGCATGGGCTGACCTCAGGCTCTGTGTGCCAGTCTGAGGACGTCCCTGTTGTGGCCATTAATGGATTTCCCTTTTGTGCCATTGGAAGATGTCCCTCTTTTGAACAGTGGGAAGGACATCCCTGTGTGGACTGTGGGGAGGAAATCCTTGGGGTGGACAGTTGGGAGGATTTCCCTGTGGTGGCCAGTTGGTAGGACCTTTCTGTTGTGTTGACCGTGGGCTGGCTGTTCCTGTGTGGAGGCCGTGGAGTGCGTCCTCCCTGTTTGTGTATCGTTCATGGATATTTCATGTAGTGGGACAGTTGCAAACCTATTTGTGTGGTTGAACAGTTAGGATGCTTCCCTGTTTAAACAGTGGGAAGGATGTCCTTTTTGTGGACAGCGAAGAGGCCTGTGGATGTGGTGGACCCTGGAAGGAAGTCCCTGTATGTGGACAGTGAGGTGAGGTTCTCCCTGTAGTGGATAGTAAGTAGGACGTCCCTGTGGTGGACAGTGGGCGGAGACTTTCTCCTGTTTTGGACCCCTTGAGGGACATTCCTCTGGTGGCATTGGTGCGGATGCTCCCTTTGTGGACAACAGTGAGGACTTCTCCTGCTTGACTGTTGAGTGTGTCCTTTGGTTGTGGATAGTTTGTGTATGACTTCCATGTGGTGGTTAGTGGGAATCTGACGTCCCTAGTGGTGGAGTTGTGGACCGTGTGTTGTCCCTTGTCTGGTTGACAGTGGGCAGGATGTCCCTGTTATGGCTAGTTGGGAAGGACCTCCCTGTGGTGACCATTGGTGCGGACCCCCTCGTTTTGGTTGTCCTGGAGAACATCCCTTTTGGTGAACCATGAAAGAAATGTCCGTGTTTTGGAGAGTGCAGAGGATATCTCTGGGGTGGACAGTGGTGAAGACATCCCTGTTGTGCAGTAGACGATGTCCTTTTGGTGCACAGGCAGGAAGACTATTCTGTTGTGGCACAGGAGGATGGCCTGTGGTGCACAGTGGGGGAGGATATTCCTGTTTTGACAACAATGGGAAGACACACCCCTGTGGTAGACATTAGTGAGGACGACCCCTGTTGTGGACAGTGGGGAAACATCTCTGTGGTGGACAGTGGCATGTACTCTTTGTGGTTGATTGGGGGGAAGATGTCCCTGTGGTGAGAGTGCTGAGGACACCACTGTGTTGGACATTGGTGAGAACATCCCTGTGGTGGACATTGGCAAGATGTCCCAGTGGCTGAGAGATTGTCGGACATTCCCAGAGTAGACAGTGGGGAGGTGGTTTCTTCTGTGTGGACAGTTTGGGAAATGTCCTTGTGGTATACAATGGGAGGACGTCCCTGTGGTGGACAGTGGAAAGGAACATCACTCTGGTGGGCAGTAGATTGTACCTCCCTGTGGTGACCGTGAGAATTTTGTCACTGTGGTGGACAGTGAGAAGGACGTTTATTGTTGGGCACATTATAATTGACGTCCCTTTTGTGGACCATTGGACAGGATTCTCAAAGTAGTGAACAGTGGAAAGGATATCCCCTCTGGTGGACAGTTGGGAGGATATCCCTGTGGTGGCCAGTTGGAAGGAATCTCTGTGGTGGACAGTGAAGAGGAACTCTCTGTGTTGGACAATGGGGATGACATCCCTGTGGTGGACAGTGGAATGAATGTTCTTTTGTGGAAAGTGGGGAGGTCATCCCTGTCATGGACATCCCTTGTGGAGAACAGTGTGGAGGATACCCTGTGGTGGACAGTGGTAAGGACATCCATGTGCTGGATAGTGATGAGGACATCCCTGTGGTGGACAGTAGTGAGCGTGTTTTTACTGTGGTGCACAGGAAAACCTATTTTGATGGACGGTGGGAAGGATGTCCCTGCTTTGGTGGAGAGTGCAGAGGAGTCTCTGGTGTGGACAGTGGTGAGGAGTCTATGGTGTGAACCAGAAGATGTCCCCTGTGGTGCACATTCGTGAGGATATCCCTGTTGTGCACAGGAGTGTCCCTCTGGTGCACAGCAGGGAGGAGTTCTCTGTGGTTTACAGTGGGAAGGACATCCCTGTGTTTGAGAGTTTGGGAGGAAATCCCTGTGGTGGACGGTGGGAAGGACATGGCTAGCGGCGGACATTGTTGAAAGAATTTCATTGTGGTGCACAGTGGGGATGATGGCCTTGTGAACAGTGGGGAGGACGTTCCTGTGGTGCACAAGAAAACGTCTCTTGGTGGAAAGTTGGGAATGATTTCCCTGGAGTGGAGAGTGCAGAAGGACATCTCTGCGATGGACAGTGGTAAGAACATTTCGTTTTGAACAGAAGAATGTCCCTGTGTTGCACAGTGGAAAGGATGGTTCCTGTGATGAACAGTGGGAAGGCATGTTCCTCTGGTTAACAGTGTGAAGGACGACTCTGTGGTGGACAGCGGGAGGAACTCTCTGTGGTGGACAGTGAAAGTGGACGTGCCTGTTGTGGACATGGTGAGGACCTCACTGCCATGTTATTGGGAATGGAGGGGCGTCCCCGTGGTGAAAACAGTGGAAATGGATGTTTTTCTGTGGTGGACCAGTGGGAGAGGACCCCCGTCATGGTGGAAAGTGGAAAGGACATCACAGTGGTGGACAGTGGTGAGACATTTCTGTGATGGACAGAGTGGTGAGGAAGATTCTCTGGTGCAATGGAAAATATCCCTTTGGTGGACATTGGAAAGTACATCTCTGTGGTGGACAGTAGAGAGAAACACACTGTGGTGGAGAGTGGGAAGAACATTTATGTTGTGGACAGTGGGAAGAAAGTCCCTGTTGTCGATATTTTGCAAGGACCTCCTTGTGGTGAACAGTAGAAGGATATTCCCTTTGGTGACAATGGGAGGACATCCCTGTGTTGGACATTTTTGAGATTACATCCCTATGGTGAATCATAGGAAAGATTTCTTTGGTTAAAATGGGGAGATGTACCTGGTCGTTGAGAGTTCAGAAGACATCTCTGGGGTGGAGAATGTTTGCTGAATCCCTGGTGTTGCAAAGGGAGGAGGTCCCTGTGGTCTACAGTAGTGAGGATATCCCTGTTGTGTACAGAAAAATGTCCCCATTGTGAAAGGTGGGGAGGTGTTCACTGTGGTTAGCAGTGTCAGGGTGTCTCTCTGTGGTGGACAGTTGAAATATGTACCTTTGGTGGACAGTGGGATGAACATCCCTTTGGTTTACAGTGGGAAGGACATCCCTGTGGAGACAGTGGGTAGGTTGTCCCTGTGGAGGGCAGTGGGTAGAACTCTCTGTGGTGGACAGTGGAAGGACATCCTTGGTTGTGGACAAAGTGGGGGGAATATTTCTGTGGTGGACAGTTGAAATGACATCCCTGTGGTAGACATTGGAGAATACTACAAACGGTGGAGTTTGGGGAGGACCTCCCTGTGGTAGACAGTGGGTAGGAAGTCCCGGTGTGTGGAAAGGGCTGGTACGTTCCTGTAGTAGACACTGGAAGAGGACATCCCTGTGATGGAGAGTGGAAAGAACATCCCTGTTGTGGACAGTGGGATGACGTCCCTATGGTGGACAGTGGTAATGACATCACTTTTGATGGACAGTATATAGGAACTTCCTGTGGTGGACAGTGGGAAGGACATTTATTGTGGACTGTGGGAAGAAACATCTCTTTGTAAACATTCGGAAAGACCTTCCTTGTGGTGAACTGTGGGAAGAACGTCCCTCTTGTGGATAGAGGGGAGGTGTGTCACTTGGGTGGCCATTGGGAAGGACATTCCCTGTGGTGGACAGTGGGGAGGACTTTTCTGTCGAGGACAGTGGGAAGGACATCCCTGTTGTAGACAGGTGGGTAGGATGTCCACTGGTTTTGGACAGTGGAAGGTATGACATCCCCAGTGGTGGACAGTAGAGAGGACCCTTCTGTGGAGACACAGTGCGAAGAAGGTCCATGTGTTGACAGTGGAGAGGACATTTATGTTGTGTATTGTGGAAAGAATGTCCATGTTGTGGACATTAAAAAGACCTCCGTGTGGTGGACAGTGGGAAGGCATTTCCCACCTCGTGACAGTGGGGAGAAACTCCATGTGGTTGACAGTGGGAATGAGTCCTCTGTGGTGGACCATAGGAGAAGGGCATCATTTAGCGGACATTGGGAAGTAATGTTCCTGTTGTGACAGCAGGGTGTACCTTTCGTGGGGACGATGGGAATGTGACATACACTCTTGTAGACAGTGTGGAGGTGTCCCTTTAGAGCAAGTGGAAAGGACATCCACCTTTGGTGGACAAGTAAGAGGACTTCCCTGTGGTGGAAAATGGGAAGGATGTCCCCTAGTTGTTGACACATGCCGGAAAGACATGTCTGTTGTGGACAGGGTGGAAGGAACATCCCTGTGGTGGACAGTGGAAAGGACATACCTTTGTGGACCAGATGGAGGGTAATTCCCTGCGGTGGACAGTGAGGAGGCATGTCCCGCTGGTGGTGGATTTCGAATGATATATAAGTTGTGTTGACTGTGGGAATGACGTCCCTGTTGTGTACAGTGGGTAAAAACTCCTTGTGGTGACAGTGGGAATGTGTCCATCTGTTGGACATTGGGAATTGAACTACCTGTGGTGGACAGTGGGAAGGATGGTCCTTGATGTGGGTGGAGGGAGGAGAGGTCTTCACTTAGGTGGACAGTAATAAAGGACATCCCTCCTGTGGGTGGAATTAGAGAGGACCTCTCTGTGGTGAACAGTGGGAAGAAGATATGTTGTGGTGGAGAGTATGAAGGAAATTTATGTTGTGGATTGTGGGAAGTAACATGTTTTTTTTTTTTTTTTTTTTTTGGACATTGGGAAAGGTCCTCCATGTGGTAGACAGTGGGAAGCATGCCCTCTCGTGGACAGTGGGGAGGAAACTAAATGTTGGTGGACAGTATGGGAAGGATGTCTCTGTTGTGAACATAGGAAGTGAGGGACATCATTTAGTGGACATTAAGGAAAGATATGTTCCTGTTGTGGACGAGCAGGGTGTAAATTTTGTGGTGGCCAGTGTTAACGACATCCTATCGTGGACTTGCGAGTGGAGCGTCCCTTTGGTAGATAGTGGACAACATACATCCCTGTTGTGGAACAGTAGAGAGGACTTTCCCCTGTGTGGAGCATGGGAAGGAGGTCCCTGTGGTGGAACATGAAAAGGACATGCCTGTTCTGGACAGTGCAGAGGACATCCCAATGGTGGACAGTGGAAAGGACATAACCTGTGGTGGGACCGTACAGGAGGACTTCCCTGCAGTGGACAATGAGAAGGAGTCCCTGTGGTAGAACAATTGGAAGGAACATAGATGTGGTGGACTGTGGGAAAACATACCTGTTTTGTGGACATTGAGAAAGACCCATCCTAGTGGTGAAGTGTGGGAAGGATATCCCTCTGGT
>NW_023046341.1:0-58861 GCF_011762505.2 Arvicanthis niloticus
GCGAGGCAGGTCTCTAGAAGGCCTAGCTCAACGAAATGGAATCAGTCTCTGGCTAGAGACTGCCTGCTGTGCTGTTTCCCATTCCTGTGGAAACAGGAAAAATCATGGTTGTTTACTAACAAGTTCTTAATGCCACACTCACTGTGCACAGACAGACTCACTTATTTCCCTATAACCTAGACGACACTTGGATTGTTCTCTCTTTTTTTTTTTTTTTTTCCATGAGACTCACTGAGAGTCACACGGGGAGACTGGGGGGATGGGGGATTCGAACTCGGAAACACGGGCACATTCTGTTACCAGAGGGGCGGTTGCCAAAGCCGTGCGCCACCGAACGCTTGCTTTGGATTGTTCTCTTATCAAAACGGACTAGCTTTGAGGCTCAGAATCTTCTTAGTCACTGTTTAGGAGGAGCTAGAAGAGATGCAGACCTCCAGCAGTGTGTCTTCTGGGCACAGGCCTGCAAACCGTTCCAGCCATTGCTGTACTACAGGGAGACACAGTGCCAATTTCCCTGCAGCTAAAGGGAATCCAGACCTTCTGGCCTAAGGGTAGGCAGCAAGCCGGAAGCTGAAGAGGAGGACTCTGAGGACACCATACCTCTTTGAGACTGCAGCTCATGTATTAGCTGCTTCCCTCATTGCTGGGACAAGCGTTCAGCCAAAGCAACTTAGTGAGGATACAGTATACCATAGCGGAGGGGATGTGGAGGAAATGGGCTACATCATATGTGCCTGAGAGAGAGGGGGGATGAGAGGGAGGGAGAAGGGGGAGAGGAGAGGGAGAGAGAAAGAGAGAGACAGAGAGATAGAGAGAGAGAGAGAGAGACAGAGAGACAGAGAGACAGAGAGACAGAGAGACAGAGACAGAGAGAAAGAGACAGAGAGGGATCAATGCTGCTACTTAGCTAGCTTTCTCTGTTTTTGTGTGACCCCAGGCTATGGCCTAATCCTGCCCTCGTATTAGAGTGGGTCTTTCTATTTTATCTTAATCTAGGAAAATACTCTCACAGTTTAAGCCCAGATTATCAGTCAGAGTTCTCTAGAGTCACAGAATTTATGGTATGAATCTATCTATCTATCTATCTATCTATCTATCTATCTATCTATCTATCTGGGGTTTATTGGAATGACTTACAGCTTGCAGTTCAGCTAATTCAAGAATGGCTATCTATGAATAGAAAATCTAGTAGTGCTCAGTCCCACAAGCCTGGATGTCTCGACTGGTCTTCAGTATGAGCTGGAACCTGAGGAAGCAGGCTCTGATGTCAGGATAGGAATAGGCATGCTAGCAAGGAGAGGGCAAGCAGACAAAGAGCCAAAGCTTCCTTCTTCTATGTCCTTAGACTTTATAGCCATGAGGCGTGGCTCACTAGAGGTATGTCTTCTTACCTCAAGATCAAGGTTTATATCTTCCAGCCTTAAAATCTGGATCAAAGGCTTATTATGTTCTTCTACCTCAGGATCCATATCAAAGGTGTGTGTCTTCCATCTCCAAGGCCTATACTAGAAATGGATCCACCCACTTCAAACCAAGCAAAAAAGTCTCTCACAGGTGTGCCCTCCGTTTCTGGATTGCAGTTCATTCCAGATACAGTCAAAGTTGCCAACCCAGAATAGCCATCACACCAGAAGTGTTTTTCCATGGTGATGCTAATTCCAGTCAAGTTGATAATACATCTTAGCCACCACAGTGCTCAGAGCCAGGACTGCACTGTGTCTCTCCTGGCTATCACTTAAATTGTCTCTTCTGACTGAGTCCGGTATAGATTGAGAACCAGGCTGAATTATATGTGTTTTTAGTCTTAATTATACCCTGTGTCCACATGGGTCCAGTAGAGAAATTAGTTCTTTCTCAAGCTTCTCAGGTTGCCTAACCAGCCTCTGTCTCTATAGGTCCCACAACGGATGGCAGTGGCCGAGGGAACCCCAGAGGACAGTGGTGGTGGCTCCCCAGGTGTGTGGGGCTCCTGGGGCCCCTGGTCTGCCTGTTCGCGCAGCTGCAGTGGTGGTGTGATGGAACAGACACGGCCCTGCCTGCCAGTTCCTACCGTGCCCGAGGAAGCTCCCCGGCCCAATGGCCCTACACTATCCATCACTGGCCACGTTGTGTCAGCTGTACGGACCTCAGTACCTCTGCATCGAAGCCAGGAGGACCAACGTGCCCTGACTGGCTCCAGTGCCAGCCGCCAAGGCCCCACAGTGGTGCGAGGCAGCCGGCACCCACAGGCCCGGGGCCGTGAACCCTCAGAGAGAAGTATGTGCACATCATGGTCCCTGTGTCTGTCCCTGCCTGGACAACAGCAGAGCCACTGCCTTGATTCTGCAGAGTGGGAGGAATTCTTGCCACCCCTTCTGTACATTTGTGCATATTAATGTGTGAGGCCAATGAAGACCATAGGACAGCATCTGGAGAGATTCTTGAAGCCAAAACCTACTCTTGTTTTTTTCCCCCAAAAAACCTAGCCCCTTACTGATTGGGAACTTGTTGATTTGGCTAGGCTGGCCATTAAGTACTCTCCAGGATTCCACTCACCTTCTTCTCCCTAACCACGCCTGGCTTTGCTCCTCAAACCCCCAAGGAACTTAAGTCTGCCTGCTTGTAAGCAATTACCTTACTGACTAAGCCACTTTCCCAGCCCTGCATGGCTTTTTAGTCATTTTGTAGCGTTTACAGAGCCAAGGCTACTCCTACCCTGCCTTTTGATTATAAAATTATTTTTCAAAGTGAAGAAAATTCTGAGAAGCCATTACACTTCACGCTTTAGGGAGACCCTTAAAGGAGTGGAAGGAGGAAGAGCTGGGTTGGGAAACGCAGTGTGTTGGCTAGATACAAGCTAGAGTTAGCTGAAGGGAGGGAAGGAATTGAGAAAATGTTGGCTTGAAATCTGGCTGTAGGCACTTCCTTAATTGGTGATTAATTTGGGAAAGGCCACACCCATAATGGGTGGGGCCATTCCTGTGCTGATGGCCCTTGGTTCTGAAAGACAGCAAGCAGGCTGAGCAAACCTTGAGGAGCAATCCAGGAAGCAGCACTCCTCCAAGGCCTCTGCGTCAGCTCCTGCCTCCAGGATCCTGCCCTGTGTGAGCTCCTGTCCTCACTGCTTTTGATGGTGAACTGTTACATGGAACTGAGTGAAAGAAACACCATTTCCTGTCCAAGTTGCTTTTGATTACGGCGTTTTAACACAGCAATAGCAACCCTAACTACAGCATCTGGGTTCCAAGGTGCCACAGTTGTGCTGGCAGGGGGTGGAAGGGTCGGGGAGGAATAGAAACCACTAGCCACAGACCATGTAGATTTAAAGAGAGGACAGAAACTACAGAGACTTACTTAACGATGTGGTCTCCTAAACAGACCTGGATAATCACAATAGCAAGTGACATGCCAATAACGTGGGAAAATGAAGGGCTACCAGCAATTAATGACTACTGAGAGGGAGGAGAAAGGGTCTTTTCCAGGAGTGAGTCTAATGATCCAATCCCAGGAGGTCATCCCCAAACATATGAGCTATACTAAATGGACTCAACAGGACACATACATACATACATACATACATACATACACAATAATAAAGAATTGGATGACAAATGTCACAGAGAGCCAGGGGACACCAGACACAGGAGGAATTAGAATGGAGTCAGGAGTAGATGTGATGAAAATATAGTTCTCATGCATGAAATTCTCAAAAATTCAATAAAAAGGACACGGAGGCATATGTGTTGCCAGTCTTTGGGCAGTTTCATGTTTAGAGTCTTAGGCGCACCCCAACTGTGGTTGTAGGATCCTGCAATAGTAAATGTTTTTTTTCTAGAGAGTTTCTAGGATGTATTTCCAATAGACCCTGGGACTGTGGATGCCAATTTTCTGAAGCTCAGGGGTCAATGTGTCCTGTATTTCCTCCTCACTACACCCTACTGCATAGTTCTCTTATCTGAGAGGTATATGGCCAATGTGATCTCTCTCTCTCTCTCTCTCTCTCTTCTCTCTCTCTCTCTCTCTCTCTCTCTCTCTCTGTGTGGTGTGTGTGTGTGTGATGTGTATGTGTGAGTCCATGTGTGTATAGAGGCCTGAGAATGACATCAGGTTTCTTGCTCAAGCACTCTCAGCCTTATTTCTTTGAAGCAGAGTCTCTCAATGAGCCTGAAGCTAGGCTGGTGGCCAGCAAGCCCCAGCAATCCTCTTGTCTCTGCCCCTTACAAATGCTGGGGTCACAGACATACAGAGCCATGCTCACCGCCTCATGTGGGAACTGTATACCTGACCTCAGATCCTTGTGCTTTCAGAGCAAGTGCTCTTACTGAAACATCTCCCCAGCCTCCCATGTGTTCTAGAACACAGAACTAACTGTCCGGATCTCAGAGAGATACTTCAGGATATATTTCATACATGGTTAACATTCCCTGCATGGCGTAGCCTCCATGGTCAAACACAGGATTACTTATGCAAGAAACAGCGAATGCTTCTACCAAATAGGATAATAATAAAATTATAAATAGCCTAGACTAGTGAAGATCAGGTTTTCCGGCCTAGTGAGCATTGTCACCAAAACATAAAAAGACAAAAACCTGTTTTTCAAAACTCTTGGTTTCAAAACCACAGCGAGGTCATCCCTAGGAGTCTTTTGCGTGCTCACTGCCCCGGTGCTGTTCTTGCTGCTTTCTGGTGATGGTGCTAAGACAGATGCTACTATCACCCTCCTCTTAGAGGCTTGAGACAAGGAGGGCTTTTCCCAAGGCTCCAGAAGCAGTGGGCGGAGTCAGGATTCAACCCAGTGGTGGCTCTAAGGAGTTGATAAAGCAGATACACTCAGTGTCTGGGGACTGAGGAGTTTGAGTGATAACCCAGAGGTGTAGAACTGGTCTGTAAGGTGTGTGTCAGACTCCCAGTACAGAGCTCAGGTCTCTGTGGGGTAGAAAGCTGGGACTAGTGACTGGGTGACGAAAGGGTTGAGCTTCTAGCACATCTGCCTGGGGGTGCAGGCTTTTGTGGGCCCCAAGCCTAGGCTGCAGGTATTCAGTTGAGCATTTTGATAGCAGGATACCTTTGTCCTCCTAACTTATTGACAGAGGGCCAGTTACTGCTTACTGTGAGGTTCCAACATGTTTTTTTTTTTTTTTTTTTTTTTTTTTTTTTTTTTTTTTTTTTATCATGCTCTTGTAATTTGACATTTTCAGAAGAGACAATCCAAGTGTTAGCTGTGGGGCCTGTGCTGCTGTTGGAGGCTGGGCTCTTCCTGGCTGATGCAATTCACATTTGCTTACATTCATCAGTCGTTAGGCACTTGCATAGCATATCTAACCCCAAAGAAAAATGTCAGCACGTTCCACGGAGAGCTGGCTGCTCTGTTCTCTATTGTGGGTTTGAGATTTGAGGCGGAGGCTGTTGGTGTTTAGCTGCTAATAAAAACTGTTAGGTTGCTGCAGCCAAGCAACTGAGAACTTAATTGGAGCCATATAATAAATAGAACTATTCAACCAAATATTTATGAAGTATCCAGTGTGTCAGAAGGTTCTGGGACAGACATAAAGGCAAATACAGCCTGGTCTATAAGGCTGTTACTGGCAGGCTGCAGCAGTTCTTTGCAAACCTAGTGGTGTGTGTGTGTGTGTGTGTGTGTGTGTGTGTGTGTGATGTGCCCACATTCACACACATGTGTAGAGACCAGAGGTCAATGTCAGATGTTCTTCTTCGATTGCTTTCTATCTTGCTTTTCTGAGAAAGTTTCTCTCACTACCCCTAGGACTTACTGGTTTGGCAAGATGCTGGCTACTGGGCTCCAGATATCTCTTGACTCTGCCCAGCCCCCTCCCCCCAGCACTGGAGTTACAGGTACATGCCACCTGTCTGGCTCTTTTAACTCTGGGTTTTGAGGGGCTCAAATGTAGCTCTCTGAGCTTATGCAGTGATCTCTTTACCCACTGAGCGATCTCACTAGCCCAAGTTACTGTTTTTTTTAAGCATGGAATCCTTTCTACAAAATTAGTGTAAAATGGCAGCTTAGTTTGTAACCTGGATAGAAGCTCAACCGCTCTCCAGGGAGCCTTGAGGCCAGTGCTGTAGAAAACGCATTCTAGATCCAAGCAGTGTAGTGATTTTCACCCTTGGAGACTAGACTCCCTTTTCTCCCCCAACCCTCTGGAAATCCTGACATCATCACCATATTCCTAACCTACCTCAGAATCTCTGGGGCTCATCCTCGGATAGGGAGAGCATTCCAGTCCAGACCAGTTTGGAAACCACTGGTCTTTGGAACATTGTATTTGTTTGGAAAGGAATATGGAAATTAAACTCATCTTGAACTTTCTAAGTTTGGTGAGAACATATCACAATCTCAAGCAGTATGTATGTATGTATATGTTCATGTTCATATATAGATAAATAGAGAGGGGGTTAGGTTTTTTAAAAAGAGCTATAAGTCCCCATGCCCTCCTTGTCTACTGGGATTCTGGCTTGCAGTCAGTGGTATATGGATAGACTTGAGAAATTGAAAGCCACTGCTCTCAAGGGCTAGATAGGATCATGCATGCAAATGCCATTGAGTGTAGGGCAGTGTGATGATACAGGAGCAGTCTCAGTACTGGGTACCATATTGGATGCTGGTTCATGTACAATGCATATTACACACCTCCAGGACTCTACAAGGCAGGCACTGTTGCTCACATCTTACACAGAGGTACACAGACCCTCTGAAGGGAGCTTACTCAGAAGTACCCACATCAGAAGCTGGATCTGGCACACACAGGTCCTACACAGTCCGTGTGTGATTTTCACTGCTAGTATTTTTAAAGGGAGGCTGCCGGTATCCAGCAGGTGTGGTCAGGACAGCTGCTTAGAATTCAGGCTGTCTGTACCACGTCTTAGAAAGTGGATGGAATTCCACAGTCAATACTTACTCTAAGTCTCTCCCCTGGAGTGTTCAAACTCCTTTCTTCAGGAAATCCCTTTGGGCATCTAGTCCTAGGTACCAGAGGGGTTAAGAAAACCAAAAGACATGGTCCATTTTCTGGGGATCCTTACACTGTGATGTGGAAGATGGGTAATAAGCCCTCTAGATCTGGCCGTGCTGGATGATGGTGGAGGCTGGGGCTGAGAGCAGGAGCAGTCAGGAAGACTGCCCACAGTTGCTAGGAGTTGGACCTACTTCTACAATAGAAGGTATTTAATAGATCTGTCTGGGACTCTCTTTGCTCTTCTTGCTTCTGTAGCAGGCCTTTTCAAACAATTTCATTCAAACTCACGTGTACACTAGAAGTTCCACCCTAAAGCCTCAAAGGGGCCACCCCTAATAGAGCTCTCCCACAGACTTGGGAGTCCAGTAAGTTTAAAGTCTTTGACCTTCAATTGTCTCAATATCTCTTGTGATGGTTAATATTGATTATCAGCTTGATCTAGGGTCTAGAATCACACAGGGCTGAAGATGGAACTTAGTGATGAAGTCCTTGATTTCATCACGCAGAAGTGTGGGTGTGATTCAGAGTAAATCTTGACTATGAAATTCCTTCTACTTTTTAATACATGGCACAGACTGCCCACTCTCTAACCAGCTGTTCTGACCACACCTCATGGGTACCAACAGACTCCCTTTCAAACTACCCAGATGTGAAGTCTTACACTGAGTTCTGCCAGACCTGGGAACAGACCTTGTGAACTTGTGTCTGTGTCTGTAAGGGCTTATCTAGATTATATTGCATGACATGGGAAAGCCCACCCCAAATTCAGGCAGTGGTATTCCTTGGGCTGAATAAAAAATTAGGGAACTGAGTACCAGCATCCTCCCTGTCCCTGCTTCCTGATTGTGTATGCCACATGACCAGCCACCTCATCCTCCAGCTGCCACAATGGTCTGCCTGAAGACCTGCGTTCAGATCCCCAGTGACCATATAAAAGCCAGACATGACATACATACCTGTAACTCCAACTCTAGGAGGCGGAGACAGGAGGAACCCGGAGCTCATTGGCCAGGCAGTCCAGCCTTAACTGGGAACTTGTGATCTATCAGTGATAGATCCTGTCTCAGAAAGAGAGTGACTGAGACTGACATTCTGACGTCTCCTTCTTGCCTCCACAGTGGTAAGCATACCAACTCACCTACACATGCATATGTCATGTGCACACACACACACACACAAACGCACTCATGTACATGCACACACACATTTGTGTGTGATGTTAGTCAATGCTTCATCACTAAGCTACATCTCCAGCCGTGTTGTATGTATTTTAAATGCAGGTTTTTAATTGGAGGGGAAAAGGGATGGCGGAGGTTACATAATAACAAGGTTCCTTCCAGGACCCTCCCCTTGCCAGTCCATAGGTACTTATTTTCCAAATTGTGGGGGGAAGTCTGTTCCTGTGAAAGCGTCTTCAGTTCAGTGGGTGTGGGCTCCTGTACTTACTTCTGCTTGCTCCGGCCGGGCTCAACCTCCTTCCTGCCTCAGCCACCCACTCCTTCCCCTTTGACCACTGCCTTAGGAAGTGAGGAAGAACCTGGCTGAGTCCTTTATGGAATCCCCTGACTGAGACCAGAAGGTCAAACTCCCTTTGCCTATTGCCTCCCCAATGGTCACTGCCCTGACTCAATAGCTCAGGAATGTCACTCTTGGTGGAGAGCATTTCTCAGCAAGCTATAGGAAGGAGCATAGGGTGGAACACCCCAGCCCTAGGGTCTTGGCTGGACCCAGTCTATGCTATCCAGATTCCCTCCTGAACTAGATCTTATTTCCTGCGAGCCTTCAGGTTTCCGTCTGACCCACTGACCTCTCCCCATCACCCCATGTTAGTCATCTTTAAGTATATATATCTCAGTGACATTGAGTGTGTTCTTGTTGGTATATGGCCAGTCACTACCATGATCTCCATTATATGTTTCATCTTCCCAGACAGACCCAACCCATCACATGGTAATTCCCGCCTTCTCCTTACACCAGCTGGGGCCTACGCTGGGTTACTTTTTGCCTCACCACTTTTGACTGTCTTACATAAATGGAGTCAAGACAGTATTTGTCATCTGTGATTGAATTCTTTCATTCAGCCTAATGTCTGTAAGGTCTATTTGCGCTGTCAACATGGGTAGAGTAATACTCTGTTGCATGTATGTGCCATGTTCTGTTTATTCATTCATCCATCAGTGGGCACCTGGGTGGCTTCCAGGTTTTAATTGTTGTGACTAATGCTGCCATGAGCACGGGCCGCACAAAGGTCTCTTCAGGCCTTCGCTTTGGGTTCTTTGGGTGGATGCCCAGAAGCAAATTGGAATTAGACTCTATTTCTATTTTTCATTTTGAATTATATTTATGTATGATTACTGTGTGACTGGATGCACAGTATCTGTCATGGTGCTTATGTGGATGTCAAAGAACAATTCTTAGAAGTCAGTGTCCTCCTTCCTTCTACCGCTGGTCCCAGGGATTGAACCTGGGTCTTTAGGCTTGTTGGCAAGTGCTTTAACACACTGAGCCCTTTCAGCAACCCTCCAGTTTCAGTGTTCTGAAGAATTGCCACACTGTCTTCCCCAGGGGCTATACCGGTTTATTTCACCATAGCAGTGTGTAAGGGACTTTCTCTGTGTCCCATTAATCTGTGCATTCCTGTGGAAGCCATTCTAACAGTTGTGGAGAGCGAGAGTGTGTCTCATGGTGATTAGATTTACATTTTTTTTCTTGCTCTTGCTGGCCGTTTATGTATCTTCTTTAGAGCCTGTCTCCTCATGTCCTTGGAGAACCTTTCCTTTTATAACATCAAAAAAACCATCATGAATGATCCCCATTCTTCAAGTCTTTAGTGCAGGTGACATCCCGAGCCAATCCCCCATCTTCAGAGTCAAGGGCACAGCCTTACAGATATACTTTTAGAAACTCTTGATTAGTTCTTTGTGAATTTCACATCCCTTGAGCCGACTCATCAGCTCCTCTGCTTGTCAGGTGCCCTCCACTCTTGCAACTTTCCCAACAACAGAGAAGAAAAAATATATCCCACTGTGGAAGCTGTAGCGTGTCACAGTGTGTCCCACAGTACACCCCTTTATCAATACTTCTTTGCTTGTAAATATTCATTGCAATGACTTGTTGGTCTGGTTATGAGGCCTCTGGTCTCTGCTAGTCTGTCAATCCTGGGACCTCACTGGGACTCCTGCTATTGCCCTGTGTCATGGAGATCCTTTGGCTTTGGATCTGTAGGACTGGCCTCTTCTTGCATGTTAGCAGTTTGGGTTAGATGTTGGGGTGGTCCAATTCAAAGCCCTGGGTCTGGGCTTGAGAGGTATCAGAGCTAGTCAGCTGGTCAGCTCTCCAACTCTCATACCCTTAGGGTCAGTTCCCCAGCAACCTCCTAAACCAGGGCCAGCTCTACCCTGTTGCCCAGGTGAGGTGCAGGACCAGCTCTCCTGAGTGCTGTAGCTGGTTCTCCCGCTCTCATGGTCAGCTCTCCTGCCTGCTAGATATAGGTGGCAAGGGATGAGGGAGAGGAGGAGAACATCTTTCCCTTGTCAGTACCACCACACTACAGACAAGAAGCAGGACCAGATGTCCCATGCTCATGCCCTTAGGCCTGGCTTTCCCATGCCCACACCACCAGGGTCAGTTCTACTGTGCTGCCCAGGCAAAGTGCAGGGCCTGCTCTCCTGAGTGCTGCAGCTGTTGACGGGCAGGGTCAGCTTTTCTTCTCTCATGCTCCCAAGGGCCAGTTTTCCCACAATGCCCAGGACGAGGGGTGGGGCCAGTTCTGCCCAGCCCTCAGACATCAACATGTCCCCAGGTGGTAACCAAGACCAGGAATGCTTACCTGGCCTTTGATGGTAACAGGCTGCTGCAGAGCCATGGACCCAGATGTGGCCTCCAGTAAACAGCACAGGTCAGGACCCCACCTTGGTTGCCAGTGTCACCACTGGATACTCACATTGTGTGATTCTTCACTATCTTCAAGTCTCCAGTTCTGCCTCTCTTTATTGTGCCCACATCCTTCTGTTTGTCCACCGCTTACTTGTTCCTCTTAGTGGCACCCAGGGTCTCTGAGTATCTGGGGTCATCTCAGGAGTACTATGACCCACTTGTGCATTATAGCACTGGGCAGGGGGTCATCTCTGGCATGGTCCCCTCAGGTCTGCATGGTGCCAAACTAGTGGTCATCTCAGGTTAGCTCCCTGTCCAGGACCCAGGGTGCTGTCATCTTGGGTGGTCATTTCTGGCTCATACCCCTCTGAGATCCATGGTCCCAGGCAGGGTTCTTCTAGTCTCCAGCTCACTCCCTACTCTGGGATTCCTTCTGGGCCTGCATGGCACTGGCTGGTGGTCATTTCAGGCAAGCTCTCTTTCTTTCAGGAAGGTTGGGCTCCTAACCGTTCAAAGGGTTCATAGGGTCAGAACTGTAGTCATAGCCTCTCTCTTCTCTGCCACCTACTGATGTTCATGTGACACAGCAGCCACACCTGCAGTGCTTCTAGGGGCAGGCAGTACATGTTTTTGATATTTATTAGTCAACTGATTTCTGTTTCCACAAAGACAGTGTACTGAGCAGCAGCCGCTTCCCTTAGGACTTTGGCTAATATTCAAGCGCTCTGGTTGCACCGGGGTCTGTTTCTCAGGCATTGCCTACCAGTGAGCTGCGTCCCTTACGCTTGCCTTGATTGGCCTGTTGGCATCATTACACCTGTTAGCCAGTTGCAATCTGGGAACAGGGTGGTCAGCAGCTTTTCTTCTTTCCAGCAGGACTGCTGGTCTCAGCTTTTACCTCCTGGAGATGTATAGATAGGTGCTCAGACATGTAATTCCATCTGTCAAAATATCTCTCTCTCTCTCTCTCTCTCTCTCATCTCTCTCTCTCTCTCTCTCTCTCTCTCTCTCATGTGTGTGTGTGTTTCATGTTCCTTTGGATGTTTGGGGCACAAGGAGGCTGAGGGTGATGGGTTTCCCAGAACTCCCCTGAGAAATGGAGCTCGTTTCCTTTGGAGATGCCTGCTCAGGTCAGGATGCCCTGCTCCAGGCCCTGCAGGCAGACCTGAATTGCAAGGATGATTTGTGGGCAGATATCAATGACTGGTATTTTATTTTTATCTTATTAATTTCATTGCTTCTTTTGTGTCCCACTGCATTTACTTAGGGTTGCAGGAATGGGCATGAGTAGGGGGTTATTTACCTTGAGCAAGGGCAACTTACCTGTGGCTACACCATTGAGGAATGTGGATCCCCGCCCCCCACACACACCCTGTCCCCAGTGACTATTAACTGTCTAGCTCTTTGGGGGAGGTGGGACCGTATAAGTCCTTTCCCATCCACAATGACATTTTGACAGGCCCAGTCTTGTGCATGTAGACTCTACTGCTGTGAGTTCATGAGTGTAGTAGTCATGCCATACGGTTATGGGCAGTTTTAAAAAAAAAAAAGTTCTGTGTCACAGTAGAGGAGAACGGGGGGCCATAACTGGCTTAAATGGACAGGGTTGAAGTCTCTGACTAACTCGTGCAATCCCTGGTCTGTATCCTGCCCACATTGCCCAGATTTTCCTTGGAGAGGATAAAAATCCAGCTTGTCATTTGGTGCTGCGATTGAGTTGAAATCTTGTACCAATGATTAGTATAGTTGTGGGTACCTGACCCTGTGAGGTTTTAGGGTGCAGGCAGGATTGAAAAGGATACTGAGACAGATTACTGGGGAACAATGAGTTTGTTTAGAAAAGTTGTTAATGCCTGGGACAGACAGAAGCAACAGCGGTGTGGGTGTCTCTGGAGATGGGAGTGATTCCTAGTAGGATCCAGCAGCCAGGCTCTTGGATTCCCAGATAGGAAGCAGGGAATGGGGTGGGGAGCAGGGTGTGTCTGGCCTCAATGTTTGCTCACTTCCTAGGTGAGAAGCTAGCAGGTACCTGGGTGGTCAGCATCTGTGAAAGGGAGGAGCCTGAAGCAGGAGCAGCAGCTGTTTTTTGACATTATGCTCTGATTGTAAGCACTTGTTAAGGGTGGTCACATGCCCTCCATGGCCCAGCCTCATCGGCAGTGGTTTTGCATACCTCACTGTCACCTGTCTCCATCACAGCTGTGTGTTGGGCCTGTGCTGTTGTCACTTATGGATAAAATGAACTCAAATGTCAGAGTCAATGTCTACTTCAAGGTCATGGCGGAGAGGGGTCAGGTTGAAACCCAAGTCTGCGCGTGATTCCCATCCCAGACTTGCCCTTCAAGAAGCCCTTGTTCAATGTTAAAGGTAGCACTCATTAACTAGACCAATGAAGCAATAGTACCGTGTCTGAGGTGAAAGGGACAGTTATTTTCTAATATCTACCCTGGGGCTTTGCTGTAAGAACACAGACACTGCCTTTACCAGGCACTCCAAAACCTCTGAGGGGAGCCCAGAGAAAGCCCTGGCTAGCCAGCATGAGAAAGTAGCTATGCCAAGGCTTTTCATGTTTTAATTTCACTTCTATTGCTGTGATCAAACACCCTATTAAAAGAAGCTGAGGGGAGAAGGGAGTATCTGGCTTGTGATTCCAGGTAATACTCCATTATTTCAGGGAAGTCAAGGCAGAAACTTGAGGCAGATGGTCACATATCTATGAGGAGATAAAGGAGACAGGCATACCATGTTTACTGTTCAACTAGCTACCTTTCTCTTACACACTCCAGGACACAGAAATGGTTACACCCATGTCAAGACAATCCTCCACAGACATACTTAACATGCTAACCTGATCTAAACAACCCTCACTGAGACACTCTTCCTAAGAAGTGATTGTAGGTTGTGCAAAGCTAAACCGTTAACACTAACTGATCACGACATGTGAATTTTTTTGCTTTCAGGTCTTTCTGTGCATCAACAGGTCTTCAACAGAGATGATAGGGTCTCTGCTGTTCCATGTATTTTCCTTATCTTTTATTACATTCTTTTATTTGTGTATTTGTTGGGCACCAGATGCCATGCCAGACCCAGCAGCAATAGCCGGTGAAAGGCACATGACTCCCAAGGACCTCCATGTCTTAAGAGGACACACCCCATGTTTGGTGATGTGTATGAGCAGAGGGCCGTGGGGGGCACACAGTGGGTCTAGTTCTTGGACAATCAAAAGTGACCATGAGAGAGAGAGTAGTATGGAGGGAAGAGTTTGTGTTCTTAGGTGAGAAGAAATGGGAACGAACCTAAGCAGACTTAACATATGTGGAAGATGCCAGCGGGACACATAACCCTTCTGGTTCTCGAGACGTTCATGATGGGGGAGAGAAGAGGAAGCAAAAGAACACTTAGATGACAGAGGGCTCAGGGAGGAGGGATGCTCAGAAGGTGGGGTCAGAGACAGGAAGACAGAGAACTGAGGAGCCAGGGGGGGCTCCTAGGAGGAGGTCACTAGGGAGTTGAACTTTGAAGAAGAGATTTAGCACACCCTGGACAAAGAGGACACTTCCCAAAGAGGAAACCAGAAAGGTGGAAACCCGGGGGCATGAGTGAGCATGTCACACTCCAAGGGAGAAAAGGGCGTGTAAGGACTAGAGCTCCAGCTGTAAATGAAATCCTGGCTAACCTGGGGAAGTCCACAGCCTCCTTGTCAGAGGGAGGAGCTTTCATCCAGTGGGGACTGAACTAGAAATCCTTTGAAAAAGACAAGCCCCTTAAATCCAGAAGGCCAGCTGTTTCCCACTTTAAAACAGGCAGCGGATCCATGTTTGCATTTCATTTAAATTTCTCCTTAGCACCCTTGGCATCACAGTGATTAGCTCCTCCTCCTTGGGAATCACGTGATTAGCTCCTCCTCCTTGGGGTCATAGTGGTTAGCTCCTCCTCCTTGGGGGTCATAGTGGTTAGCTCCTCCTCCTTGGGGGTCACAGTGGTTAGCTCCTCCTCCTTGGGGGTCACAGTGGTTAGCTCCTCCTCCTTGGGGGTCACAGTGGCTAGCTCCTCCTCCTTGGGGTCACAGTGGCTAGCTCCTCCTCCTTGGGTTCATAGTGGCTAGCTCCTCCTCCTTGGGGTCACAGTGGTTAGCTCTTCCTCCTTGGGGTCACAGTGGCTAGCTCCTCCTCCTTGGGTTCATAGTGGCTAGCTCCTCCTCCTTGGGGTCACAGTGGTTAGCTCCTCCTCCTTAGCATCACAGTGGCTAGCTCCTCCTCCTTGGGATCACAGTGGCTAGCTCCTCCTCCTTGGGTTCATAGTGGCTAGCTCCTCCTCCTTGGGGTCACAGTGGTTAGCTCCTCCTCCTTAGCATCACAGTGGCTAGCTCCTCCTCCTTGGGATCACAGTGGCTAGCTCCTCCTCCTTGGGGTCACAGTGGGTTAGCTCCTCCTCCTTGGGGTCACAGTGGTTAGCTCCTCCTCCTTAGCATCACAGTGGCTAGCTCCTCCTCCTTGGGATCACAGTGGCTAGCTCCTCCTCCTTGGTTCACAGTGGTTAGCTCCTCCTCCTTGGGATCACAGTGGTTAGCTCCTCCTCCTTGGGGTCACAGTGGTTAGCTCCTCCTCCTTGGGGTCACAGTGGCTAGCTCCTCCTCCTTGGGGTCACAGTGGCTAGCTCCTCCTCCTTGGGGTCACAGTGGCTAGCTCCTCCTCCTTGGGATCACAGTGGCTAGCTCCTCCTCCTTGGGTTCACAGTGGTTAGCTCCTCCTCCTTGGGGTCACAGTGGTTAGCTCCTCCTCCTTGGGGTCACAGTGACTAGCTCCTCCTCCTTGGGTTCATAGTGGTTAGCTCCTCCTCCTTGGGGTCACAGTGGTTAGCTCCTCCTCCTTGGCATCACAATGGTTAGCTCCTCCTCCTTGGCATCACAGTGGTTAGCTCCTCCTCCTTGGGTTCACAGTGGTTAGCTCCTCCTCCTTGGGTTCACAGTGGTTAGCTCCTCCTCCTTGGGATCACAGTGGCTAGCTCCTCCTCCTTGGGTTCATAGTGGTTAGCTCCTCCTCCTTGGGGTCACAGTGGTTAGCTCCTCCTCCTTGGGTTCACAGTGGTTAGCTCCTCCTCCTTGGGTTCATAGTGGTTAGCTCCTCCTCCTTGGGGTCACAGTGGTTAGCTCCTCCTCCTTGGGGGTCACAGTGGCTAGCTCCTCCTCCTTGGGTTCACAGTGGTTAGCTCCTCCTCCTTGGGGGTCACAGTGGTTAGCTCCTCCTCCTTGGCATCACAGTGGTTAGCTCCTCCTCCTTGGGATCACAGTGGCTAGCTCCTCCTCCTTGGCATCACAATGGTTAGCTCCTCCTCCTTGGCATCACAGTGGTTAGCTCCTCCTCCTTGGGATCACAGTGGTTAGCTCCTCCTCCTTGGGGGTCATAGTGGTTAGCTCCTCCTCCTTGGGGGTCATAGTGGTTAGCTCCTCCTCCTTGGGGGTCACAGTGGTTAGCTCCTCCTCCTTGGGGGTCACAGTGGTTAGCTCCTCCTCCTTGGGGTCACAGTGGCTAGCTCCTCCTCCTTGGGGTCACAGTGGCTAGCTCCTCCTCCTTGGGTTCATAGTGGCTAGCTCCTCCTCCTTGGGGTCACAGTGGTTAGCTCTTCCTCCTTGGGGTCACAGTGGCTAGCTCCTCCTCCTTGGGTTCATAGTGGCTAGCTCCTCCTCCTTGGGGTCACAGTGGTTAGCTCCTCCTCCTTAGCATCACAGTGGCTAGCTCCTCCTCCTTGGATCACAGTGGCTAGCTCCTCCTCCTTGGGTTCACAGTGGTTAGCTCCTCCTCCTTGGGATCACAGTGGTTAGCCCCTCCTCCTTGGGGTCACAGTGGTTAGCTCCTCCTCCTTGGGGTCACAGTGGCTAGCTCCTCCTCCTTGGCATCACAGTGGTTAGCTCCTCCTCCTTGGGGTCACAGTGGCTAGCTCCTCCTCCTTGGGGTCACAGTGGCTAGCTCCTCCTCCTTGGGTTCATAGTGGTTAGCTCCTCCTCCTTGGGTCACAGTGGTTAGCTCCTCCTCCTTGGGGTCACAGTGACTAGCTCCTCCTCCTTGGGTTCATAGTGGTTAGCTCCTCCTCCTTGGGGTCACAGTGGTTAGCTCCTCCTCCTTGGCATCACAATGGTTAGGCTCCTCCTCCTTGGCATCACAGTGGTTAGCTCCTCCTCCTTGGGTTCACAGTGGTTAGCTCCTCCTCCTTGGGTTCACAGTGGTTAGCTCCTCCTCCTTGGGATCACAGTGGCTAGCTCCTCCTCCTTGGGTTCATAGTGGTTAGCTCCTCCTCCTTGGGGTCACAGTGGTTAGCTCCTCCTCCTTGGGTTCACAGTGGTTAGCTCCTCCTCCTTGGGTTCATAGTGGTTAGCTCCTCCTCCTTGGGGTCACAGTGGTTAGCTCCTCCTCCTTTGGGGTCACAGTGGCTAGCTCCTCCTCCTTGGGTTCACAGTGGTTAGCTCCTCCTCCTTGGGGGTCACAGTGGTTAGCTCCTCCTCCTTGGCATCACAGTGGTTAGCTCCTCCTCCTTGGGATCACAGTGGCTAGCTCCTCCTCCTTGGCATCACAATGGTTAGCTCCTCCTCCTTGGCATCACAGTGGTTAGCTCCTCCTCCTTGGGATCACAGTGGTTAGCTCCTCCTCCTTGGGATCACAGTGGTTAGCTCCTCCTCCTTGGGATCACAGTGGTTAGCTCCTCCTCCTTGGGATCACAGTGGTTAGCCCCTCCTCCTTGGGGTCACAGTGGTTAGCTCCTCCTCCTTGGGGTCACAGTGGCTAGCTCCTCCTCCTTGGGTTCACAGTGGCTAGCTCCTCCTCCTCGGGTTCATAGTGGTTAGCTCCTCCTCCTTGGGATCACAGTGGCTAGCTCCTCCTCCTTGGGTTCACAGTGGTTAGCTCCTCCTCCTTGGGATCACAGTGGTTAGCTCTTCCTCCTTGGGATCACAGTGGTTAGCTCCTCCTCTTGGGATCACAGTGGTTAGCCCCTCCTCCTTGGGGTCACAGTGGTTAGCTCCTCCTCCTTGGGGTCACAGTGGCTAGCTCCTCCTCCTTGGGGTCACAGTGGTTAGCTCCTCCTCCTTGGGGGTCACAGTGGTTAGCTCCTCCTCCCGCCATCTCATACCCTATCTCAGGAAAGCTGTACTTCCTGGCCGAGAAGCCCAGGCTTGGTCCCTTAGTCCTGTAATACATGCAGTTATTTCTGATGATGGTATGCCACTCACCACAAACTTAATCGGTAAAAAATAATGAAACTAGCGAATACATATAATGAAAAGGAGCTGTTTAAGCCAGAAGTTCAAGATGGAGGTGTTGACAAGACCATGTTCCTTCTACAGCTGCAGGGAGACATTTTCCTTCCCCTTCGACGTTCCATAGGCCGCTGTAGCCCTTAGTTCAACCCATAGGCCTTCTCCCTTTCATTACCCGTCAGCTGGCTAGGGACCTTCTGCTCCACCGAGATAAAAAGCATGGCCAGGCAAGGAGAAGCTCATCCGGTGCCGTTCTTTGGGAGACTGTTTCCTATGGAGTTAGGCGGCAAGGAGCTATATCAGTGGGTGGAGGGTAATATACATTCTATTGAAAAAAATTCATCATGTTCTGTTTGAGCTCACTGAGAAGCTGGTTGTGGGGTTACCAGCCCACCAACTTCAGACCCCTTCGCTGGAGATGAGCTGCCCTCCCCCCAAGCATGTGACAGGGAAGAGAGAACAACAAAAGACAAGACATATGCTCTTGGGGAGAAAGTTGTAAGAACCATAGGACCAGGAATCTGCTGGGGGACAGTATTCTAGAAGTGAGAGGGAAGCTTCATCCATGATACCTCAACAATGTGGCTGCTTACACGAGACCTGAACAAGGCTCACACTAACTGAGATCCTAACACGGAAGGGGAAAATCTTATGGGGCTCTAACCCGAGACAAGTGCAGGAGAGTTCGTTTTCCCCAGGGATGAGTCCCCTAATTGGTTAATAAATACTAATTGATCATATATATAACAACACTAAATGAACTCAGTAGGTTGTATTTATCTATTTATGCATGTATATGTGTGTGTGTGTGTGTGTGTGTGCACGCGTGCGCGTGCATAAAAGAAAAGCTGTGGATTTGAAATGGGTAAGGTTGGGGGCTCCTGGAAGGCATTGAAAGGAAGAAATGATGTGTTTATATTTTAACTTAAAGAATTAGATTTAAAAAAAAAAAAAAAAACAGACTTTGTACTGATGTACATATGAACTCACAGAGCCTGTGGCAGCATGTGTAGGGCCTGCACATGTCTAAGTCAGATGGGTCCCAGCACTGAGAAGGGAAGAGGACACAAGTCTTCACTCATCAATTACCTGCTATCTGCACTTGGTACCTATTTGCAAAAGGAAGGTTAGTGTTCTCCGGTGGAGGTTCACTGGATTTACAAACCACACTTTAGCACACTTACGGGCAGACTCTATGTCCGATAGTCATGTACATCATGAAAGGAACTCAATAGTATTTTTGGAGATTTTTTAAAATCTCATAATGCTTTGTCTGGGCTTTTTAATTTAAAAAAAAATACTTTGCAGGTGTCTTGTTTATATATATTATGGTTTCTGGATTTGCATTTTTATGGGATGTCCGATGGCCGTGTCTCTGTATCTACATGTGTTTCTTACACATTTTCTTTGCCTCTGTTTTTTCTCCTGTGTGTTTTGCCCTATTCGGGTCTGATTATTTTACCTTATTTTATGTTTTAAATTGTTTTTAGATACCTGTTTGTTTTCTCATGAGAGAAAGAACGTATGTGGATTTGGATGAGTGGCGAGGATCTGGGAGGAGATGGGGGAAGGGCAAACTATAATCAGAATATATTGTATGAAAACATACATTTCCAATAATTTTTTAAAAAGAAATGAACAAAACTGTTTTGCCCTTGAAAACACCGAGAAGATAAACCACCTCTAACACAAGTCCCTGTCATTTACCCTGCAATAGAAAAATGAGAAGAGTGGGAGATACAAGGAGCCATGGGGAATCTCACATAAATGCTGCCTGTCCTGTTTGGGCCAATCACAATCTTTCCTCTTCAGCCCCAGCCACAACAAACACCCCTGTTAGGCAGCCAAGGAAATTATCCCCCTTAAGAAGAAATGATTGTCGGGTCACTAGAGTTCAGCAAGGCTCGTAATAGCAAAGCATCCAGTATAATGTGTTCCAAGTGGAAGTGGTGGAGGCTGGGAGCCAGTGCAGTCAGCAACCATTCTGTGAAGCTCTCTGGTTATGCCTGTGCAATGGTCAGGAAGGCTGGTGCTAGCATATGGGTAATTTAAACTGGCTGTTTGACTAATGATCCTTTTGTCCAGGGTAGCCAAAGCAGCATGGAAAAAGTCCACCAGCTTCCAACCAGGGAGTCAAGTTGTTCCTCTCCCGTTATCTTGCCTATTTACAAAGGAAGATGTCCATGAGAGGGAGTGGTCACAGTAAGAGCTTACTAGGGCTAACCAGAATAAATGGTTTAAAATAGATTTTAACAGTGTGGAAGATCCACATGCTTAGTGTCCTGGGGAGAAGTGGCTTCTGTAGGCTGCCGACCTGACTCAGCAGGTCAAGATGGCTCCGGACTTGGCCTCTGGTATAGGCTACTAGTAAATAGTGCACTGCGCATGCGTCAACTCAAACCCCTCCCGAACAGGGTATGCTAATGAGGTACCACAATCAAGCAGGGTATGCTAATGGAGTACCAGGATCCTGACCAATCGCCCACTCCCGGGTGGGATATGCTAATGTGGTATGCTAATGAGGCACTGCAATTCTGACCAATTGCGCACCTCCACGCGCTACCCCGCCCCCCCCCAGGGCTGAGGGTATATAAGCAGCTTGCCCTAGGTGTTCGGGGTCTCCTCATGAAAACTAAAAGAGCGCTTCTGCAATAAAGGCTGTTGAGAAGGATCCGGTTGTTTGCGTCTTCCTTACTGGTTGAGTGGGCACGACAGGCTTCCCTGTCTGTCTCCACATCACTGCAGCCTCACATTCTACCCTGGTTATTTCCTGGTTCTTGTTGACTGTCTGCCCTCTTCTTAGAAGGGCCAGTGTCATTTCACTGAGCGATCCTGACAATCCAGAAGTCACAAGTTCCTTGGCTTAATCTTTATTGTTTCTAAAGATTTCTTTATTTTTTTTAAAAAATTTTAAAATTTTTTTAAAGATTTAAAGATTTCTTTTTTTAAAGATTTCTTTATTTTTTGATTAGGTGTGTATTCATGCGTCTATGTGCCAGAATGTGTACATGTGTGCAGGGGTCTGAAGAAGCAAAAAGAGGCTCTCGGATTCCTCCAGAGCTGGAGTTAATGGTGGTTGTGAGCAACCTGACATATGTACAGGCTGGGATTTTAATTTGGGTCCTCAGGAAAGGCAGCCATGGCCTTTCCCAATGGCCAAGCCATTTAACTGTAAAGTCTCTTTGCTACATAAGGTAACATTGATAGGTTGATGGACCCCTTTGAGACAGACATCAGCCAACCTCCTGACATACTCTAATACCTCAAGATGACTAGGATTTCCAAGTAGTAGAACAATGCAAGCTGGACTATCTACCAACTTCCACAGCATCCCTGGGGTTGTTTGTGAAATTAGGTGAAGTTTCTCAGAAAAACAAGAGGGAAACCACACATTCCCCACCCTATCCTTAAGTGTTTTTATTTCAACTTGTGGTATTAATTAGGGATGGTTATAATAATGAAGTTAAGAACAATGCATGCCCAAGGCAGCTGGTGTAGCATATAAAGTTCTGTATCCCAAAGCCATAGATAGCTCAGTTCCTAGTTCTCACACATGCTTTGATTCTGGGTAAGTCCCCTCATTTCTCTGGGCCTTAATTTCCACATTGGTAAAGTACAATGGTTTTGTCATTACGGGCTTTTATGTATTACTGTGGTAAGCCGTTGTATTTGTTTATAACAGGGTCTCATGTATCCCGGGCCTGACCTCTAGCTCACTACATAACTGGGGATGTTCTTACTCTATGATCCTCCTGTCTTAATTTCCCACAGGCTGGGGACAGAATCTGAGTTTATGCATGCTAGGCTAGTACTTTACTACCAGCTGAGTTACAGGCCCAATACCAGTTAGGTTTTGGTTTTTTCTTTTGAAATTAATTTTATTGGATATTATTTACATTTTAGATGTTATCCCCTTTCCCCATTCCCCGCCCCCAGAAACTCCCTATCCCATCCCCCTCCTCCTGCTTCTATGAAGATGTGCCCCCACACACCCACCATTTCCACCTCCCAGCCCTTAAATTCCCCCACACTGGGGCATCCAGCCTTCACTGGACCAAGGACTTCCTCTCCCACCTATGCCCGACAAGGCCATCCTCCCCTACATATACAGCTGGAGCCATGGGTCCCTCCCTATGTGCTCCCAGGCTGGTGGTTTAGTCCCTGGGGAGCTCTGGTTGGTTGGTATTGTTGCTCTCCCCATGGGGCCACAAACCCTTTAACTCCTTCAGTTTTCTCTCTAACTCCTCCATTGGGAACTCCATGATCAGTTCAATGGTTAGCTGTGAGTATCTGCTTCTGTATATGTCAGCCTCTGGCAGAGCCTTTAAGGAGACAGCTATGTCAGGCTCCTGTCAGCATGCCCTTCCTGGCATCCACGTCAGCATCTGCCTTTGGTGACTGCACATGGGGATGGATATCCAAGTGCAGTAGTCTCCAGACTTGCAGGAAGATCAATGGAATAGAATTGAAGACCCAGAAATGAACCCACACACCTATGGTCATTTGATCTTTGACAAAGGAGCTAAAACCGTCCAGTGGAAAAAGGACAGCATTTTCAACTAATGGTGCTGGTTCAACTGGAGGTCAACATGTAGAAGAATGCAAATCAATTCATTCTTATCTCCTTGTACAAAGCTCAAGTCCAAGTGGATAAAGGACCTTCACATAAAACCAGATACACTGAAACTAATAGAAGAGAAGGTGAGGAAGAACCTCAGATACTTGGGCACAGGGGAAAAGTTCCTGAACAAAACACCAATGGCTTATGCTCTAGATCAAGAATTGACAAATGGGACCTCATAAAATTGCAAAGCAAAGGACACTGTCAATAGGACAAAATGGCAACCAACAGATTGGGAAAAGATCTTCACCAATCCTACATCTGATAGATGGGTAATATCCAATATATACAAAGAATTCAAGAAATTGAACTCCAAACAAATAACCCTATTTTAAAAATGGGGTACAGAGCTAAACAAAGAATTCTCAACTGAGGAAACTCGAATGGCTGTGAAGCACCTAAAGAAATGTTTGGCATCCTTAGTCATCAGGGAAATGCAAATCAAAACACCAGTTAGTTTTTAAATGATACTGCATTGCTTTCCCCATGCAGTACAATAGGAAGAGAAGGTGTCGGCTCAGTTCACCAGCATGAAGCATCCTTCTGGAACATTTGCAATTTCTTTTCTCCTCTCTATGCACTGATGTTACAATTACTTAAAGCCGTATGTTTAGACTTATATCTCATCTCCTGGACCTTCCTTAAGTGTTGCTCATTTCCACTGGACTCCCTGGGGGCTTGAGCCTATTTGCATTAGACGGACTCCCAATTTCTTACCTAGTTGAAGTTTCTGGAGCTGGAGTCATTAGCCTTACTTCCTGTCTCAGATTCATCATTGGCTGATGGCAAGACCTAGGGGAATTGCTTAATGTAATCTATAAAACATGGACAATTAACATGTCCTCCGTCCACCACACGGGCATGTTATGGGGGCGTCAAATGAGGTAACAGCTGTAAAAGTTCCTCACAAAGTATAAGACCTCTCAAGGCAACATGATGTAGCTATTTTAATATCTTAAGCAGATAGTCTTTGGGAGTTGTTCTGAAAACTTCTTGTATGTATGTGTTCTAGCATGCTTTATATACGTAAGTCTGTATCTGTGTGCCTGTGCTGGTATTAATGTATGTGCATTTTAGAAGAGATTTATTATTGATGTGTATGAGAGTGTATCTCTCTCTCTCTCTCTCTCTCTCTCTCTGTGTGTGTGTGTGTGTGTGTGTGTGTGTGTGTAGCTTGTCAAAGCCAGAAGAGGAACCCCTAGAATTGGAGTTATAACCACTGGACATGGGTGCTTGGAACTGAACTTGGATCCTCTAGAAGAGCAAGTGCTCTTAACTATTAAACACCCCCCCCACCCCATGTGTGAGTGTGTGTGTGTGCATGTGTATGTGTGTGCACTCACATGTGCGTGCATGTGTGGTTGTGTATTTGCCTTCAGAATTCATTAGCTTTCAGAAAAAATCAGACAAGGGCTGTGCCTCCATCACCGGTTTTCTTCATTCACCCCCCGCCCCCAGCTCAGTCCTGGCTGTAGGGAGCAATTATTAGTTTTTCAGAGCCTTTCCTTCAACCTCCTCTGTTGTAAGCCACTCTCATTTTCTCATTCTTAGCTCTGGGCTAACATGTTAGTTCTGTCCTGGGGGGCTCCGGCAGCTCAGGAATCCCTTCATATTTGACAGGAAGACGTTCTGTTAGCTCAACTCCACAGAGCAACACACTGGTTTCCTGGCCCTCCATAGATACCTAGGGAGTTTTGTTACATAGTACAGGGGAGTATTTCCAGAAACCATGTGGTAAGGAAAAGAGATATCTAATGCCTTGTTTGTTTTTCTTTCTGAAAAACAAGCAAACAAACAAACAAACAAAAAAACTTTGGCCATGCCAGGTAGGTAAGGAGAAGCAGGTACATCATATGTTTGCAATGCCAGCTTTGTGTTTTGGTTTGTTGTTATTGTTTTTCTTCCAAGTAAAGATTTGCTTCTTTCCCTTCTGACTCAGGAATACCACGTGATCCTGTGAGTTGTTTGATAAGAAGTTACCTGTGGATGCTAAGCAGATAAGAGGTTTAATGTGCTTTAGTTCTGGATGGGAAACCTTAGGCCTCCCTCACCCACAGTCTGTTGCAGGGCTGGGCTCGACTGTATGTACATTTCTGCCTGTAGGTTAGGGAAGATTGAGCCAGATTTTGAAGCTTGAGTTACTCTGATCTCAGCCAAACCTCCAAAGAGCGCCTTGTTCACTCCTCTTGGCATTTTGTTAAGTGTCAGAAGTATTCCATTAGTTATCGGAGCGAAGATCACATTCGCTGTGAAGAATGCTGTGTTGAACCCTCTCCAAGCCATTCAAGAAGAGAGATACGGCAGGCCGTGGAAAAAGCCTGCCTGCAATATGTATGATCCAGAGGGTGGGGATCCTGGCTTGGAATATGGAACCCTGGAGCTTCAGGGCACTCCTAATGGTGGCCTCAATTGCCTTCATTAAGGATGGAGGTGAATTTCCTATGTGAGCAGTCAGTGTTTCCTTCCCTGGTACTACCTGCAGGAGCCTGTGCATGCTGTTCAATCTGTCACAGTGGTGAAGTTCCGTTCTCTGTGTTACTTTAGTCACAGCCATCCCAGGGACACTGAGCTGAGATATAGATGTCCACACTCTCTTGCTGTTGTGCAGGGCAGGGTGGGACTTGAACCCACAGTTGTGGACTGCAGGTGCCTCACTAGGGAGAGGCATGGCGGGTGGCTGTTGGAGTTACTGTATTCTCAGCCTTCTTTGGTTCTGTCAAAGATATCAGCCCCAGCCCCTAGAGTCTCTACGTGCTTACTTATCTGGAAGAGGGTCTTGGCAGATGTGATTAAGTTAAGCATTTTGGGATAGGGAGATGATCCTGAATTAGCCAGGTAGTCTTCTTATTTTCAATTTTCAATTAATTTAAGTAGGCTACAGAGCAGTGGGTTTCATTATGATATTTTCATACATACATGTTTAATATCCTCTGACCATAGCAGAGTGCAATCTATTGTAATGGTGGGGGGAAGAGAGGGTAACAGGACATATGTGACGTCAGCGGAGATGTCACATTTAAGCAGGGAAAAGGGACCAGCAAGAGGGGGGATGAGAAGGAAAATGAGGGGCAGTGGGGGAGGAGACTTAAATGCAGCCTTGAGAATCCTTATAAGACTGGGAAGATAGACATATAAGCAGACAGAGGACAAGGTCATGTGGAGGCCAAATAGAAGTCTTCAGGTGCTGCTCCTGAAGACTGAAGGGATTCGGTCACAAGCTAAGGGGGCTGCTGGCAGTCACCAGGAGCTGGAAGAGATTTTTAAAGAAAGGATAGCTGTGGGTTACATAGTGGTAGGGGATATATTATAGAAAATGTGTTTGGGGGGATTTAGTTGCTCTATGGACATTGTAGAGTCTATTACACAAACCAAGATGGCTATGTCAGTAGGTGAAAGAAGCTTATATAACCTTGTTGTGCTGTCCTTTACTGAAGACAGCATGCGGCACAGGATTGCAGGCCAGAGGGATCAAGGTCTTGTGAGTACTTGGCTTTCAGCAAACAATGCCAACTTCAAACATCACGTCTGGGGCTATGAGGGTATTCACTGGTTTTCTGAGAGTTTGCCAGAGTGACTAAGGAAGTCAAGTCACCATCTGAGACGCTGGCTTAACTTCACAGTACTCACGTGTAAAGCGTCCACATTGCCCTCCCTTTTTCAATAGTATGAGAAACATTCTATGCTTAGATAGACAAATGACAGTCCTTAGTTCTAGTGTGTGTGGTGTGTGTGTGTGTATAGGTACTTTAGTATGTGTGTAGTGGGGGCGGTGTTTGCAGAGGTCTGAGGACAACCTTGTTGTTCTTGGATACCATCTACTGTTTCATTGAGACAGAGTCTCTCACTAAGCTAGAACTTGCCAAGCAGGCTAGTCTGTCTGGCCAGCAAGTGTCTCCACTTATCCAACATTAGGACTACAAACACTGCCTTTTGTGAGCAGTGGGGGCATGTTATTCATTTGTTGGTTTGTTTTTTAATATGGCTCTAGGGCTCAGATCTAGGTCCTTAAGCTTGGAAGACAGGCATATTACTAACTCAGCTATATCCCCAATCCAAAGCCCATGTTCTTAACTACTGAGATTCTCTCCCTGTCTCCTGCCTCTATGCTAGCTTCCTGGTCCAGGCCAAGCCAAGCCCTCTGGGACCTTCTGTTTCCTCCTATGGCTGCCTTCCAGACACAAAATGTTTTCTTCACCTTCCCATGAGTTTTTCCTTGTAAAAGCATCTGGTCCTCATGGGCCCTATGGATGCTGCAGCAATGGGCAGACAGAGCCCTTTTCCTCAATGAACATAGCAGGTAGTCCATCATCTTCCAGTGTGAACTTGGCATTTAAAACCTGTACCAATTACATCTGCTTTTGCTCCTTAAGAGCTTACCTGTCATCCATTCAATGGCATGAATATCATTCATAAATGATATCTGTGCACACAGAGTAACCAGCTGAGGCAGACTGTTTAGTGTCACATAGCATCAGTTTCCTCATTAAAAAAAAAATGAGAGAGATGAGCTATTTCACCATTTGTGTGATAGTTAAGTGGTGGTACATGTATGGAACACTAGCAGGTGTCTGACATGACAGCTATTTGAATACTGCATATATTATTTAAATATACTGTGCTAAATATTTTTAGAGATTGGATAAAACCCTAGGAAGAACTTCTGCATCTTTCACTTAGCTTATGGTAAGAGATATAGCTTTAAGTTTAAGGAAACCCTTTAATGCAAAGAATCTTCATTATTATGCGTGATTCCCCCCCCCCATTTTTTCTAATGAAGAAAAAGATGAAGTGACCTATGGTAATTTGACACACAGAAAGTGGTGTAAGGAGCTTAGAGATGGCTCAGTTGGTGAAGTGCTTGCCTTGCAAGCACGAGGTCTTGGGTGCTATCCTCAGGACCCATGGAAAAATACTAAGTGTGATGGTGAACACTTGTCATCCAATTGCTGGGAAGCAGAGACAGGAGAATCTCTGGGGATTGGTGGTAAGCCAGCTTAGCCTGGCAGTCCTGTGGCAGAAAGAGATTCTGACTGAAAGGAACAAAGGAGGAAGAGGGGAGGAGGAGCAGGAAGAGGAGAAGAAAGAGGAAGAGGAGGAACAAGAGGAGGAGGGAAGAGGGGGAAGAAGAACAAGAGGAGGAGCAAGAAGAGGAGGAGGAGGAGCAGGAGAAACGATACTCAAGTGATATGTGTCCTCTTACCTCCACATACATAAACACACATGTGTACCTGCACATAGACACACAGACACACAGACACCCCCCCCCCCAGAAAATGTCATACAAATTCAGAGGCATCCAGAATTCAAGGGAAATAGCATTGCTTATGCTATGAGCCCATCTCATAAAAGATGCTCAGAAACCATAATTCGTGTTAGAACCATTATCATTGTTATGTTAATGAATTCAGCAGAACTTGCAGAAAATCAATCTTAAGCTTTGTTTTGTTTCATTTTTCTCAGCCTATAGAGGGTCAGCCACTGGGCAAGGGGCACTGTGAGAAGCCTCAGGGGAGAGGGGTTAGGAGTCAACATTCACTCAGCATCTGCTCTGGCCAGGCCCTTTGCCCTACAGGTAATCCCATTCAGTTTCCCCTTAAACCCCTGTAGTTCCAAGAGCCACCAGGCTCGGATTACAACCCACATTGGCAGCAGCTTGGACTCCCAAGAGGGCTTCTCTTACTCATACTGGAGCAATGAATGCATTCACTGTTCCTTCATGCAGAGCCATTCCGCAGCTCTCAGTGCCATGTTTGGCAGTCAGCCTCCGCTGTGGTCCCCACGTGGAAGAGGTCAGAGGCTCTGCAGTGCAGTATTCATGGGAACAGCCACTAGGGAGTAGCCACTGGGGCCACACCTTGATCTTAGCACTTCCGGGGAACGATTTCACCAAGTCTGTATAATAGCCAGTTGGAGCAGGCATGCTGGCTAGAAGGGCTGTATAGAGACTTGTCCTTGGTTACACAGGTCACGGAAGGCCCAGCAGGCAAAGCTGCTGATAGAGCAGCTGGGCTCTTTGTACATCCCATGTAAACACCTCTGTGCCAGTCAAACCCTTGCCCCCCCATACCACCTCCAGGGATGCTTTGCTTAGCAGAACATAGAATGTGGAGACCATCTTTGCTTGAATGTCTCCGGCATCTACTAGTTTATTTCTTGCTTTTGAAAATCCCAAAGGAAATCTCTTTCTCTGATTCAAGTCATTTCCCCAATAGGAGGGCACACACCATGCACTCTCAGGTGCCCTCCTGTAATGAGTGTGACATGCTTTGTTCTAAGTCCATCTTTACTGATGTTTGACCATCGATGGTTCTGCCGTGTGGAACCGGTTTCCTCTAATGCCCATTTGCTTGTCCTTGTTCCTTCTTTTTTTGTATCACATTAAATAACACACCTCAGAGCAGTGTCACCCAGAGCCCAGGGTCACCCAGGTACACAGCACCGGCGAGCAGTGTGTGACTTGCTCTTAGGGACAAGGCTGGTTTTGCATATATTCTGAAGAAGCAGATGCTTGTAGAGCATGCCGGGAATCAAAGTCTCCTCCAGGGCTAATTCCCAGGGGGACTGGGTCTGTTCTGAAGGTTGCTGCTTCAGTTTATTTCGGAGGGTGGTAGTGTGAGGGCACCACCCTATGAACTTCATCAATGTAGCAGGCAGTCAATGGGCCAAAGTCTTCTTAAAGCCTGGCTTTCTTATGAGGGGCTGGAAAGAAACTCAGTAGTTAGGATTGCTTGCTGCTCTTCCAGGGGACCTTAGTTCAGGTCCCAGCATCTCTTTTTCAGTGGCTCACAACTGTCTGTAACTCCAGCTCCAAGGTAAGGGCATCCAGTGCCCTTTTCTAACCTTTACAGACACCAACACACTTGTGCCATGCACATGTATACAGAGACAAGCATATATACACATAACTATAAATAAAATCTTCTAATAAAAATTTTGGAGTGGGAGTCACTAGCAAGTCCCTCCCACTCTCCTCACCTGCAGAGAGCAGTGGGAGAGGGAGTCCCTTCCTTCATGCAGGCTCAGAACAAGCCTTTCAGTGGACTCTCACTCTGTCTTTTACCCCTCACCTTAGCCAGTCGTGGGGCACAGAGGCAGGTCTGATCAAACCCTCAGCATGGTTTTGTGACACAGTAGTCAGCCAGGAAAGCTGTGGTTTTCGCCATCTGAAATTTTACTTCACTGAGTGGCCAGAGTTTTGCTTCTTATCTTTTGTAGACACCAAATAATTTATTGCTGAGACCCAGCCTGGCAGGCACCGCAGTCTTCTGAACTTCTAAAGGGGCATCTGCGCTCAACCCAAACCACTTGCTCAAAGCCTCTTTGAACTCTGGCTGCACAAGATCTTCTTCCCCTTTTGGCAGCGGGTGGGAAAGAAACAAGGAGCTTCAGGGAAAATAAGGCTCTTCCAGCCCTTAGCCACAAACGTCTTCCTGCCCAGCTTGCTTCAGCTTACGGCCTGGAATACATGTGTTTCTGTACCTCGGTTCTGTTCCCTCTTAACTTCCTCCCTGTAATTTAGAGCTCTGAGAATTTTCTAGGTAGCCACTGGCTACCTGTCTAATTTTGTTAGCTCTCTTTGCTTCCCACCGTGTACCTCCGGCTGGTTTATTGGAGCTCAGAACCTTTGGTCTCTATGAATTAGCCTAGAGCTGTGGGCTTTACTGGCCCATTGGTCAGAAATGCAAACATTTAAGCTTTCTGCCTCTCACGCGTGTTATTTCAGCAAATATTTAGAGTGCTTCTGTATCAGACTTGGGCTTAGCTCAGGATTATACACACATATATAGCAATGGACGAGCCTGGCCCTGCAGAAGCTAAAGGTGTAGGAGGAAGCTGAATCTTAACACTGCCCAGCCAGAGTGTTAATATCACAGCCAAGAAGGATGTGCAGGCTGCCTAGTGAGGGCACTCGTAATGGGGCAAAGACCAGGAGCCTGCACTAGTGCACAGGTGTACCCATGAGGCAGTATTCCAAGTGGAGTCAGGTTGTTGGGGACCTGGTGGGTGATACATTGCTTTTGGGGTTCAGGATACAGGAGGAACTGAAGACTAGAGAGTAGACCAAGAAGATTTAGGACTCCTGATGGAAGGTATCAGATAACTTCAAACCTAAACTCCCTTTGAACTGAACTTTGTTCTCTAGCCAGAGATGAGTCACAAAAAGGGCTCGTTTATTTATCTTATGTGTGAGTGTGCGCAACACAAGGTGTGCATGCATTTGTATGTAAGCCTACATTAGATGAGATGTCTATTTTTTTTTTTTTTTTTTTTTTTTGGAATTTTTGAGACAGAATCTTTAGCATTTGGAGCTCAACTAAACTGTCTGGCCAGCAGGCTGGATTTCTCATAGGTTCTGAGGACCACACTCAGGTTATGACACTTGGAAGGCAAACATTTTATTGACTGAATCATATCCTCAGCTCCCATAAAAGTGTCATATATAGAGGGTAATGACTATGACCAGGTCAATGTGGGAAAAATCAAAAGTATAAGAGGCTTCTCAACTGGGTACTTCATGGATGGGTTGGTTCTAGCCACACAGGGACTGTGACTAGGCATGCTCGTCTTCTCTGAAAATCAAGTAGTGGACATTTTATAATCCCAACTCTTCTTTCCACAGAGAGGTTGGGTTCTAAGAAGCCTCGCCCAGGTTTGGGATTTGATGACTCTTGGTGATGTAGAATCTCCCAGAGTACCCACCTCTGCCATAGACAGACATTTCAGAACCTTTTGATTCCTGATCACTCCAGCTTTGGGGGCTTCCTGTATGTACATGAGTGGGTATTTTGTGTCCCTTCTTGAAGCATCTGCGTGTATAAGGACTAAGAGTCCTCACTGAGTTCTCTCTTGGCCACTGCATCAGGACTGCTCTGCCAGGAGACATCTGCTTCTGCTCCTTAGGGCACAGTGATAGACTGGGTGGGTTTTGTAGACTCAATGCAAACAATTCAGAATTTTGCATATTGTGTTCATATATTGAAAGCCCTTGTGTGTGTGTGTGTGTGTGTGTGTGTGTGTGTGTGTGTGTGTGTGTGGTGTGAGGAGGCAATGGCAGTAAAAAGAGGAGGAACTCAAGTGTGTCTGCCTCTACTCCATCCTCTTAGTCTTGTTTTTTTTAAAAAAAAATTATTATTTTATATGTATGAGCGTTTTTGCTTGTGTGTATGTACCATGTGCATGCAGCACCTGTGGACGCCAGAAGACAGCTTTGATCCCCTAGAACTGGAGTTCCACATGCTTGTTAGCTGCCATGTGTCTACTGGGAATCAAACCCGGGTTCTCAGGAAGAGCAGCCTCGGGAAGATGAGTGCTCAGACACTCTCCAGTCTCCCAAGTCCTGTTTTGGGCATGCGTACATTTGCTGTGTGTGTTAATTCCTTTGTTCATAATCTCTCTCTCTCTCTCTCTCTCTCTCTCTCTCTCTCTCTCTCTCTCTTTCTCTCTCTCTCTCTCCTCCTCCTCCTTCCCCTCCCCCTCCCTACTTCCCTCTCCCCCCTCCTCTCTCACATGAATAGGAACTCTTTAATATCCTGAGTTTAGTTCCTTTGTCCCCTGTTTCTGTTTTGGGGGGAGCTGTTACATCTATGTATGTGCACCTGGCTTGCCCTTTAACCATCTTCCTCCAGAGTCTGAATGGGTCATAACTTAGCTGGTTCCAGATTCTCCTGTTGAAGGGCATATACACTATGCTTCAAGTTTACAGTCCATGGTCACAATTTGGGTAGGAACATGGCTTACTGCCGTGACCCGACCAGCTGACATGTTGGTAACAGACTTTCCACAGAGCCTGTGGTTCTCTCTGATGCACTCAGAGCTGCAGCATCCGCCTGATCTCCGTTTGTTCCCTCTCAGTTTCTCTCTTGTCTGACTGCTACACAGACTACTGCTGGAAGGAAGAATGATTCCAGGTTCTAACTCCTCTCCATCGCCTGGAGGATAGGCTGTGCTTCTGCCCTCTGCAGCCTGGAGGTTGGCTCTTCACCCACACCGCCCACACCTAAAGATTTCTTTCCCCTTGCGGTAATTTTACTTTGTTTCAAGACAGGATCATACATGGCAGCACAGGTTGTCCTGGGAACTCACTATTGTAGCACAGACTGGCCTTGAACTTCCAGTCATCCTCCTGCCACAGCCTCATAAGTGCTGAGTTTATAGGTGCATGCCACCATGCCTAGTCTGTGATATCTGGCTCCTTTCTGATATTGCAATCCTCAATGTCATTCTGGAACTGAGCTCTGGGAAAGAGATGTGCTTGCGGGCTCAGACCATCCCTCCTGCTAGAGTACCAGGGATGCTGCAGGTTCAGCAGCATGTGATGTGGGGTCCTAAACCCTTATTTTTTGCACATCTGCCAGCACCGAGAAAGACAGCTGTTAGAGGTAGTTCCTACTGTCCTTTGTGTGTCGTGTGTGTTTGTGTGTGTGTGTGTGCGCGCACGCGTGTGTGTACATGTGTGCACGCATGCTCACAAATCTTTTTACTTACTTTTTTGTTAGAGATATCTCTGTAGCCCAGGCTGGCCTCAGATGCACTATATAGCTGGAGATGACTTTGAATACCTGACCCTTCTTCTTCCACCTCCCAAGTGCTGCGATTACAGGTGTATGCTGCCACACCTACTTTCTGAGTACTTGGGAAAGAACCCAAGGCTTTGTGTGTGGCCAAACAAGCTACCTGCCAACTAAGGTATAGTCCTAATTTCTAAACACCCTCAGGATGGCTTTTGCTTTTAGATTGTATTTATCTGTTCTTTGAGGATTCCACGCATGTACATAGTGTTTTTTGGTTCTCTCTACCCTCTGAGCCTTCCAGGTCCTCCAGATACCCCAGAAGTCCCCCACCCGATTGGAGCTACCTATATGTGCATGCGTGTAGGCCATTCAGTAACATAGCACCTACCAGAGGCCACACCCCCAAAGGAAAAGGACTCGTTCTCTCAACCAGCAGCCATCAACTGCCAGTAACTTGCAGCTAGCGCTGGGGTCTCTTGAATCCCTCCTCCACCCACACTGGAGTGTTGACTGGTTTGATGTTGCACAGGTTTCTGTGTAGAAAGCCTACAGCCTGCTCTGGGTTCGTGAGTGCTGCCATGCCCAGAAGGCATTGTTTTACTACCGCACTAAAAGCCTTTTTAAGAGATAACATTTGGTCTTACTGATGAACTGGGAATGTCGGGTCTTCATCGCAAATCCCAGTCTTCTTCCTGCTTCTCCTAGCTTTGAGGACCACAAGGAAGGAGGGGAGAGCAGGAAGATGCCCATGTGTATCTTGAGCCAGGAGTCGAGGGCAACCTTCAGATGCAGCATCTCTGCACTTGGCAGGCAGGGGTGTACAATGCATAGCATCACACTTCCCAGGCGGGAATTTGGTGCCAAGACTAGGCTGTAAAACACTGGCTTGGTAAGTGGTTTTGCTTGAAGGAGACAGTACAGAGTTCAAATGTGGCAGGAAGAGCCCTTCTACCCCTGTGGGCACTATCCATTAGATACAGTACAGGCCATGTTTTCAACAGAATCTAGCACAGGGACTTCATCCAACCGTATGTCAGTCTGCTCTCTCAGGGGATACGATCCTTCTGCCTCCAAGCATCCTTGCCATATTCTCTGGGGAAAGACTTATTTCTTCTAGCTACCTGACTGATATATCTATGTGCAAGGCATGTTATTTCTCTGATTGTGGAAAACCCTGGACCTCCCTGGAAAAGCCTCGCAAGGAGACTTTGGCATGCGCTGGGTAATAGGGCTCTTAGGTGACCCCTGTGTAGAGTCCCCACCCCCACCGCTTTCAGGCTCCCTTTCAGAGGCTGGCAGTCACAGGGGTTGTTGCACCCTCGGATGTTGGGTCCTTGAATGTGGTTAATGTTAGCACAGCTGAGGGGCTGGGCCTCTTGCAGGGACCTGGCTGAGCTTTAGGGAAAAGAGAATGGAAATAAACAGGGAAGGTATAAGAAACATAAATAATCCCCCACTGCCTGTTCTACTCTATGCTGACAACCATCTATCTCTTACAAGAGGCTGTCAGCCTTGCCTGGGTGGTTTTTAAGCTGAGATGGGCATGCACAGATTGGAACTCTAACTTTTTCATGCCTTAAAAAAAACAAAACAAAACAAAACGCATGTGTGTGCATTTGCATGTTCATATGTGTGCAGATGTGCATGGGTGTGGCCTGGGTAATATTTCTTAGTTGGCACACATCTTTTTTTTTTTTTTTTTTTTTTTTTTTAAGACAGTTTCTCACTAGCCTGGAACTCACAAGTAGATCAGGCCATCTGGTCAGCAAACACTAGGGATCTGACTATCGCTCTGCCTCCCCAGTGTGGGGATTTCAAACCCACCTCACCATGCCAAGCTGGTTAAATGTAGGCTCTGAGATTAAACTAGGATTCTCGTGCTTGCCAGGCAAACACTTGGCTGGCCCCGCTATCTCTCCAGCCTATCTCAGCTATTCTCCAGCTAGTCTTGTTCTGAGAATAGGTGTCTGATGCTCAGAAGGTTCTTACCCAACAAAGAACATTTTGATTCCGACTTAGAGGGAGGTGGCCTTGTCTGTAGGACCACAATTGATTCATGCTCTTTAGATAAAAAATAACATTTCATTTCATCTTAGGATATTTATCACTCAGCCTTCTGACTCTTTTATAGCCAAGAAATGAGAGAAATGCAGTAGTTAAGGAAAGGAACTTGCGCTGGGCAGTGGTGGTACACGCCTTTAATCCCAGCACTTGGGAGGCAGAGGCAGGCGGATTTCTGAGTTCGAGGCCAGCCTGGTCTACAGAGTGAGTTCCAGGACGGCCAGGGCTATACAGAGAAACCCTGTCTCAAAAAAAAAAAAAAAAAATGAAATAAAATAAAAAATAAAATAAGGAAAGGGACTTGCTTCCCGTGGGTATCAAGGACCAGAACCACTCATTTGTGCTTTTCAGTTTTAGTGATTAGTTATTATTTTTAACTAAATTAATTTTATGTGTGTGGGTGTTTTGCCTGCATTGATGTCTTTACACAATGTGTGTGCAGTGTCCAGAGGCCAGATCTCCTGGGACTGGAATTACGGAAGGTTGTGAGCTACTATGTGGATGATGGGAATTGAACCCATGTCCTTTGCAAGAGCAGCCAGTGTGCTTAATCTCTGAGCCATCTCTCTAGCACATCAGTGGTTCATTAGTAAAAGTGAAAACCTATTATGTACTAGTCATCGTAGTAGGCTATGGTGATCCTGACAAATAAGACCCAGCCCCCAGGGAACCTGTTTCTAGTGACTCAGGCAGGAATATAAGGACACATAAGAAAATAAGGCTATACTCTGATAGCTCAGGGGTCCAATGGGAGGCCAAAGAAGGGCATCTTTTCTGTAGAAGAGTGCTTTGGGGTTTGGATCAGGCCAAATGTTGCTGAAAACCTCTGTAGAAGCTAGGTGTGCATTTCTGGTTCTGTTCTGGGAAGGCAGCATGAGAGGAAAAAAAAATACAAACGAGGCTGGGAAGCCTGTGGAGAAACCACAAGCACAGCAGCAGGGCTGGTCCATCCAGGGCCTAGGGGACAGAAGGTTACAGTAGGCATCTGCACTGGCCAAGCCAGAGCATGTGGAGAAGAGGAGCAAGTGCAAGAGCCAGTTCGTGTCTGGCCTGGGCTGCTGTAGGCTGATCAAACAGTCCTCACAGAGTGGTCCCTAACGAGTAACAGCATCTCCCTAGGCTTGTCAGAAATACAGATTCTCGGAGGCCCAGGTCAGACTTAGCAGGTGGAGCTTCCCAATCTATTGTAGCGAGTGTTCTAGGTGAGTTTAATGGTCACTCAGAGGGAGGCAGTGAGGAACTAGAAGGGCAGTAGTCTATAATGCTGAGCCCAGACTGGAGTGTGCTGGTTCTAGATGCGGGTGGGTGGGTGGGTGGCAATGTCTAGGAGCTACTGCTGAAGCCTTCCAACTGCTGCAGGGTGACACCAAAGGGCTTGTCACAGTTGCAGAATCAGGCCTCCTTCAAACCTGACAAATCACAAGCTTATTGTGACCGCACGCACGCACGCACGCACGCACCCACGCACCCACGCACCTACACCTACACCTACTAGGAGATTTACTTCCATCCCAGAGGCTAGCCTAGAGGCAGGAATGGGGGTTGATGCTCAGGATTGTGGTAGAGTCAAGATGACCAAACTGTGACATGATCTTTATGAATGAGTTTGGGCTTAGCACTGAAGTTAGAGTGAGGCAGATTCCTAGCATGTAACAAATAAACAGCATCACTAATGGCTTCAGCTGTCATTAGTGATGGAGGGTATCTCCAGAAATGTCACATCCTAGTGATTCACTGAGCCTGAACCTAGTTCTGACCCCATTAGGAGAAACTGAGGCACAAAAATCAAGTAACTTACTGAAGGCTCCTAAGCGAGCCCTCTGGCCTCTTCTCCAGTAGTGGCAGAGCTGTGGTTCAAACCCATGGTTCTTGGCTTATGTGTGTGTCTTAGACCACCACTCTCACTTCTCTGAACTCTGAACTGTAGCTTTTCAGCCGTATTGCCTGTGGCAGTTTCATATGTTTCACAAAGACCCTGACTGAGAGCCACAGGAGGGAAGGGTTTATTTGGCTTACAGTTCCAGGCGATGGATCATTATTATGGGGACATCCAGATAGAAACGATTCCTTCTGAGAACAGGTGGGAATGAGTGTATCCGTGCTGCCTGCTTGCCCTTTCCACTCTTACATACTTCAGGGTCCAACATAAGGAATGGCGCCACCCACAGTGGGCTGGGTCTTCCTATATCAACTAACAAGGCCTGCCTACAGGTCAATTTAACCTATTTAATTCTCTTTCCAGGTGACTACAGGTTACTCTAAATGCTGTGGAATTAACAGGTAAACCTAACCAGCACATTGCCTAACTTTTTGCAAGTAGCTAAAATTGTGTCAAGTGGAACTTCTAAAGTGAAGAAGTTCCACAGCTCGGTTCTGGGAGACAAAGCTTAAGAAGGAGCCAACTTATTCCCCAGGGCAGAGCTACTGCATGCTCTCCCTGAAGGGTTAAATAGCCACATGGACCCCCAGACACATCTGTGCTTATTGTGACAACTCTGTGTAAATTTATCCCGTTCTGTGGAGGCCCCCTGCAAGTGGCCAGATGGTCTCTGTCTTGGTGAGGAAGAGGCCACCATGAACCACCAGGATGGTTTGCTCTGCTGGGTCACAAGGAAAACAAACGTGGTCTCAGCCAAGTGGGGACAACTCTGTTGTTCACCCAGAGTTGGGAGCCGAGGTCTCAGAAATCAAATTGCTCACAATCCTATGTCTGGCTCGCTTGCTCATTCTTAGTAGTCTGTTTATCGGGATGAAATGAACATCTAATGCTTTCACATCACTGTCTTTTCAGAGGTGTGGTTGTTTCAAGAGATTTCGAGTAGTTTGAGGGGATTGGCAAGAACTATTCTCCCCCCTTCTCCCACCACACACCAAAAGGCAATGAATACAAAACTAGACATTTGTAAATGTGTATTACCCTCCAGGGGAAGGGTCTGTCTATTTTGGGGAAGATACTTTCCCAGCCATCCATCCTAGCAGCTTTCTCTGCTGCCCACAAGTGTTACCAAGCAGGTGTGGCTTCATCAGTGTGTACTTAGCAAGGCAGCCTGTCCACAGGCAAGCAGACCTTTTCATATATAGTCCATAGGCCGCAGAGGGATAGTTTTGTTTTGCTTCGATGCCATTATCTTTTTCTTCGCCAAACCCAAGCATTTCTGATCTTGAATTTTGACCCCTTTGTTTCGACGTTCAAGTCTGTTCTGTGACTATGTTCTTCAAAGCTGTGGGTCTGTGGACCAGCAGCACTGAAATCTCCAGAGAGATTGAGGCTCTATCCCAGACCTCCAAACAAAGCCCTCTTTCAATGTATATGTATATGTATATATTATAATATGAATATAGATGAACATAAGATGTGTGTGTGTGCACATGATGTGTGTGTGTGTGGTGTGTGTGTGTTTAGTGTTAGGAGGTAGTTTTATGAGTCCAGCCATCTCAGGAACGAGTTCCACCTTGTTGTCAGGATCAAAATTGAGTCCATGTTCCCAGTGCCTGGAGCCAACTCCTGTGCTGCTTCTTCAGATGTTTCCTGTTTGACTGCTAACCCGTAAAGGATGTCAAGAGGGAAGATGCTGTTATCCTGTTATCTACACTCAGGCTCACAAGTCATAAATGTGTTCCTAGTTAATCGTCTATGCGCAGCTTGCCCACCCCTTTACCTCCTTATCATTCCAAAACTCCAGGCCAGCAGAGTCCAGGAGGGGACATGATTGCCAAAGATGACTCAAGGTCTCTGAAACCAGCTTGCCTGGATAAGGCCCAGTCACCAATGTTGACTTCCTTGCTTAACCCCTTGTGTCAAAATATGATTGGCCAATGCAACAGCCCACCCCAATTCTCCTTGTTTTGTGTTCCAATTCTATAAAAGGTTGTACAATCTCCCTTCCGGGAGTGAAGTAGCCACCTTCCTGGGTGCTCAGAAAACACAGCTTACGTTATAAAACTTCTAGTGAGTTCTCTTGCCACCACCCTGAACCCACCAGAAGAGGCTACAGGTCAATCTTAGGCATCGTCCTTAATGATTCACTACCTTATTTTTTTTCCAAGAGAAAATTTCAGCTGGAGCTCCTTGGGTTAGCTAGACTGGCTGGCGAGCAGGTCAGTGTTCGTCATGTGGGTTCTGGAGGGATCAACTAAGCTCCTCATGCTTGCACAGCAAGTACTTGACTACCTAACCTATCTCTGCAACCCAGAACCTGCATCCTAACAAGGTCTTAGGCACCAGCAACTGTGAGACATCCTACTCTAGTTGTCTGGGTTTTCTCCATTACCTTCAACTGAAGTCTCCACTGAGCACTTACTTCGGGGCTAGATTTCATTTTTGGTCAGCTTTCAGAACTTAAAAACATACACATTCCAAAATCCCTTCTTTTTCCCCTCCTATGATGTCATTCATTTTACCTGGCCTGCCACAAGAAAGAAAAAAGGCAATTGGGTCCAACTCATATGTGTATTCTAAGACCAACTTCTTAATGGCATCTGTTAAAGCCCGCCACCATTAACTGAGTCCCAAGTGTTGCCAAGATTAATTGAGAAATGCCTGAAGGTAAAATAAATACTGCAGCTTAGTTTAATTCAAAACCGTATCAGCCAAGAATGGAGGTGCAATTAGTGATAAAGAATGTTAATAATTAGTTGTGCTCTGTTAAGTTTATATTCATGGTTATATAGAGTGGAGAAAGAATTCCCAGGAGGAAGAAATCAATGTTTCACCTTGATTGCTATTTTAATGTGCTTATTTTAATGGGGCCATCCTGGAGGAACCCTTGGGCACATTTCCAGCTTTACATAAATGTAGAATTATTATTACAAAAGCATATAATTTTAGAGTTGGAGCAACCTTGGCGGTCATTTAATTCAGCTTCGTCATTCCACAAATAAGTAACAATCGGATGGCTTGAGTCCTTCTACAGAGCACTGAGATCTGGGCTTCTGTACTCTCAGACCAATGGGGGGGGGCACCTTCTCAGGACCCCTTGCACTGTGTGTCTCCTGTTGCCTCAGAATTCCCCAGACACAATTAGATGGGTTATTTCCAAAGTCCTTTCCCTAGCCTGCATTCTGCTATGGCTGCTTTTGTTTGTGAGGTTGGGATCCTGGAACACATTCCTGGTTCCCTTTTGTTTTCTGAACCATTCCTAGCTCTGTGCTTTGTCAACAGCAGTTGCATAATAAATAGACATGCATGTGTGCCTGGGGCTGGAGGGTGTGCGCTCTTCTTGCAGAGGGCCTGAGGTTAGTTCCTAGTGCTCAGTCTGGCAGCTTACAAACCCCCTCTAACTGCAGCTCCAGAGGATCTCATGCCCTCTTCTGCACACAAATAAAAATAAGCAGTAATAATATAAATGATAGTAATAGAAATTGATTGGCAGTGGAATTCTGGACCTGTCTTTGCTTTTCTGTTGTGGTACTGGTACTGAGGTAGAAAACCAGCCTTGTTCACAGAGAGGATGAGCTACATCCCCAACCCTGCAGCCAAATACCCTGATCATTAGAAATGACTGCATCTTCCACCTGAGGCATGAAGCTGACCCCCGGTGGAGTGGGAAAATGCTTCAAATCAGGGCATTTGGCTTTGAGAGATGCAGTGGTTAACGTTGATGAGCATAACCACTTCATATGCGATTTTTTTACAGTCTCAGAAGGCAGTGGATCTTTAAAAAATAAAATAAAATCTAAAGATTCATGCCAGCATGAGGATGATTTAGCATGAGGATGATTTATTGCTTGGCATGGGTTTCCTTGAGACAACAGAGACAATTGCTTAATTCCCCTCTGGTCTTTAGGTCAATGCAAGTTAGGTCTCAGGACTGTAGTAGAATGTCATGGGGTCAGGCTAAGCCTCACTTACCCAAGAATGCTCTTGGGCTATGCATGGTCTTGGAGATCATGTGGAATATCAGACACAGCTGAGTGAGAAAGAAAAAAAAAACCACATTATCGGGGGAAAAGTGAATGGGACACTAAATTGATGCTGAAGTTGCAATTACATCTTTACAGGTCTCAGAAACCCCAGGAGCTCCCCATGACTTGCAGAAATGGCCAAGCTCCCTGGTGCAATGAGCTTGCACTGACCACAGCATAGGATTCTAACCTTGCTTCTAACCTTTCACATTACCTGCAGGCCATCCAGGCATTGATTTTCAGCACCGTTCTCCTCTAGTCTCCAGGAAGCCTCTGTCTTGGCTTCCACGATGTCTCTTCTGAGCCATGGTTTCAGAGCCTTTGAGTTGGTACGCAATTCACATGACTCTGTTGCTCTTTGTTCTGTGCTTGTCTTTAGGAGCAGGACCAGGAGGTCCCATTGGCCCTGGCAAGTATGGCTATGGGAAGGCTCCCTACATCTTACCACTGCCGACGGATGGCCACACATACTCCACAGAGGCTTCGGAGACAAAGGCCTTCATCCAGGCACTCCAGGTCCCAGGAGGCATCTGCTTCTAAGCAGGGCTACAGGCCACCAACCCACCAGTTCTCCCACAACAGACCTCTCTATCAGAGCGACAGTGGCCCTCGTTCTGGACTGCCACCTTCTGACGCCTCTATCTATCAGCTGCCTTTGACCCAAGACCAAAGGCTATCCTGCAGCTTCAAGTCTCTTCCACAGCTCGGAATTGAGCGGTAACAATGGTGCTAGGCCCCAAGGGGCAGCTCAGGCCTTCTCCCAGCATCTTCGATCCACAGCAATCTCCTGCATCGGGGCCTATCGGCAATACAAACTGTGCAACACTAACGTGAGTACCCAGCACCTCACCCTGGGCTTGGAGGCAGCTGTTTCTCTTAATTCCTGGTCAGTTGGCACCCATTACCTGAAAGATTGAGGGAGTTCATGTCAACAGACCTTTTATCTCTTTTCCCTTTATTCTTCCATGTATTCACCCATATGTGTTCTGTGTGTGTGTTTTGTGTGTGTGTGTGTGTGTGTGTTGTGTGTGTGTGTGAAGCTAATGCTTTAAAAAGGAAGTATACCTAACTGATGGAGTTGCATCAACAATTGTGTGGTAGTGATATTATCAATTATCCATCTCGGGGTGCCAACTTACAGAGTGTCAGTGGCTTGTGCCAATATTGTTTTCGTATGTGCGTACCTATTTGTGTGTATGCACAGGCATGTATAGGGCACAGGCCAATGTCAGATGTTTTCCTCGCCCACTTTCCACCTTGTCTTTAACTTATTTTTCTTGTCTTGTTAAATATTTATTTATTTTTACTTCTGTGTATGTGTGTGTGGGCCTCTGTGAGTACATGTATATCATGTGGGCACAGGAGCCCATGAGGCCAGAAAAGGATATTGGATCCCTTGGAACTGGACTTTCATGTGGTTGTGAGCTGTCTGATGTGGGTCCCGGTAGCTGAACCCGAGTCTTCTGAAAGCGGTGGATACTCTTAACTGCTGATTCATGTCTCTAGCCCCTCCTTATTTTTGTTTCTCGTTGAATCTGAAGCTCCCTGACTCAGCTATTCTAACCGGCCAGAAAGCTTCAGGAATCTCCCTGTTCCTGTCTCCCCAGTGCTGGGATCACAGGTACACCCTTCTGTGGCAAACACTTACCAAATGAACCATCTCCCCTACCCCAACAATATTCATTCTTTGCTCATGAGTCAGGTGCAGTTTGGCTGCCAAGGAAGGAGGTGTTTGGTGGGGGCGGGGGAGCCACCTAGCAATCTTCTGGAGACTCCCTGCTACTCCGGAGAGCAAGCACCTCAGGTGATGCACAACCAAAGGAGAAAATGGAGAGATCACGACGAGGCCCATCTCAGGAGAGAGCCAGGACAGCTGGGATGGGAGATGTGTGTGGAGTGCTCTGGCCAGCAATTACTTTCTCACTTGGGTGGGCTATTTCAGGAATTTAAGAATTTGAATAGCAGTCATCTCATTGTGTAGATCATCTGAATACCCGCTTTGGAGATTAGTTCAAAATGTATTTTTTTTGGTCCTTCCTTCTTCCCACATCTCAGTAATCTCTGCTTTCATCAGTAACTCCCCTGGAGCCAGGCCTTGCACATGCTACTTTTCCCGACTCCTCTGATCTTCTGCTTAACTCAGTGAATTTGTTCCCCTCTTCATTTCACAGTTGCAAAGCAAGGTTAACAACTTAGGCAGACACCACTGCTCCCAGATAGTAAAGCAAGCGATCGTTATGAACTGTGTGACTAGGCACGGTGCTTCGTAACAGCAATGAAGGGCCAGGCAGAATGGAAAGGAGCAGGGACTGGGAAGAGGTTAAGTTTCTAAGCTGCTACAGTTTCATTAATAATTTATCTGCCTTAATACTCGTCGGTGGGTAACAGGACAGCTGGTACATATTAGCTTCAATTTCCTCATTAAAAAATCTATTTCCTGCTATGGGAGTCCATAGAAGTGACTTAATTTGTGATCTTAATAATTCCTCCAAACGCCTGCTCTGCCTTTTAGCCTGTTCGTCCATGGTGAGATTGTAGGGAATTATTCGTTTCTATAAAGCACTCATTTTTCTAAAGCCAGAGCTAGCCAGCCAGCCAGCCAGCCAAATTGCAATGAATTCCGTGCCGTGGAAGATGAAAGTTCCATTGTCTATTGGTCTGAGGATGAAGCTCTGTGGTAGAGCATTTGGCTAGCACGCACGAGGCTCTACATTTGGTCCTCTGAAATGAAAAAGAAAAAAAAAAGTCCAAATATTTTATAGTGTTGTTATGAGAATCAAATGAGGTGTTGCCTAAAAATGTTTTGTGAACTGAAAAAGTAAGGAGTTACTTGCCTACGGGATCAGATGTGGATCTTGTTTTGAATAACCATTAAGCTGTTCTATTAAAGGGAAATCAACTCTTTGGTAAAGTCACACATATTCTCCCACTGACAAGTATGTCTTGTAATTTTGAGATCAAAGGAAGTCATAAAGAAAAAGGAAAAGACAGAGAACAGTGGGAATAAATGTGGAACTGTTGTCTACTTAATCTTTTTTCATCTGATTTTCATTCGTGTGTGTGTGTGTGTGTGTGTGTGTGTGAAAGAGAGAGCTATGTGTATGTGTGAGTGTGTGAGAGAGTGCTATGTGTGGTGTATGTGTGTGTGTGAGTACTCTCTGTGTGTATGTGTGTATGCTATGTGTGTGTGTGTGAGAGAGAGTTCTCTCTCTGTGTCTCTCTGTCTCTGTGTATATGTGTGAGTGAGAGAGCTATGTGTGTGTGTGTGTGAGAGAGAGAGAGAGAGAGAGAGAGTGCTATGTGTATGTGTGTGTGAGAGTGCTTTGTGTGTGTATATATGTTTGTGAGAGTGCTATGTGTGTGTGAGAGAGTGTGTATATGTGTGTATGTTATGAGTGTGTGTGTGTGAGAAAGTTCTCTGTCTCTGTCTCTTTGTCTGTCTGTCTCTGTCTCTGTCTTTCTCTCTCTCTCTCTCTCTCTCTCTCTCTCTCTCTCTCTCTCTCTCTCTCTCTGTGTGTGTGTGTGTGTGTGTTTACTGGAGCTGGAGTTCCAGGCATTTGTGAATCATCTGAAGTAGATACTTCAAATTTGAACTCGGGTCCTCTGGAAGACCCTCAAGTGGTCTTGACATGTAAGCCATCTGTCCAGCCTCAGGCATATCAATTTATTATCTAATTACTGTTTGCAAAATAGAGATCTATGGCTGGATGTGGTGATCTAGGTCTTTAATCTCAGCATTTGGAAGGCAGAGGCAGGCATGAGTTGGAGACCTGCCTGGTTCGCATAGTGAGGGCAACATAGAAAGACCACGTCTCCAAAAACCAAACCAAACCAAAACAGAGAAAAAGAAGACAAAGACAAACAAAATGAGTTAGGAATGATACAGAAAGTCATCTCTCTGGTGTCTTGGCCTCTTGACTTGCAGTTTTCAAGCACATACTCTATGCTTTCAATAGCAGGTACAAGTTTGTTTGTTTATTTGTTTGTTTGTTTTTCATGTATGTTACATAAACCACCCATGAGCTCACTATATAGCAGAGGATGGCCTGGAACTCTGCTGAGATTGCAGGCACACACCATCATACCCAGTGCTCTGGACATTAAAAGTGGGAAATAGTTAAATCTCTGTCTTAGTTTAAGTTTCATTGCTGTGAAGAGACACCATAACCAAGGCAACTCTTATGAAGGCAAACATTTAACTGGGGCCAACTTACAGTGTCAGAGGTTCAGTCCATTCTCATCATGATTGGAGCATGGTGGCGGGAACCATGGTGGCACACAGGCAGGCATGGTGCTAGAGATGCCAGAGTTCTACATCTTCATCCGAAGGCAGTTAGAGGGAGACTGTCTCTTCTAGGCATCTAAGAGGAGGGTCTCAAAGTGCACCCCCAGAGTGACACACTTCCTCCAACAAGGCCACACCTCCTAATAGTGCCACTCCCTGGGCGGAGCATATTCAGACCACCACAGTCACCAATACAGGACAGAATCAATGTTCTGTGCCTTAGAGGTATCATTTCATATTTTTTTGTTGTGACCTTCTACACAGTGCATGCAACTGTCCCAGGAACACACCCTGCCTGTATTTATGGAGAATGGGAGACTTATCTCCCTCTCCCATGGGTCCAGCTACTTTCTTGCCTATTTTCTTTTTATAAGTTTTTTACTTCTTGAGACTTGCACCACACTCCATGAATACTTAAAGCTTCCATTTTTTTAGGCGTCCTCCAAGGCCAGTCCTGGGTATGACGCTCTCCTGAGAGGTTGCGTGAGATTGAGTATAGACCCATCCTCTTAGCTTATTATGCTGTGAATATATAAGGAAAACCTGGAAAAGAGAAAGGCACAGGGACCACGTCCAAAGACAGCCAAGCCCTGGGACCCAAGAGTCCTCTCCGATAGAATCTCATCACAGGCCCTCTCTTGATGAATTATTGAGAGACACGTGAATTTTTTGCTAGAGACTCATTTCTCTACACCAAGGCTTTTGTATGTGGCTGTTCTCTGTCTCATTATAAAATCTGAGACTCCCAAAGGAAGGACAGATGCTCTGCGTAAACCCCGAGGTTTATAGAAACACTTGAGTCCTGGGGGTTATGCTTACTATCAGAGCGCGAAGAGAATTATACTGAAGCCTAAGTTCCTAGACTTCAGCCATGGACCAACTCTGCAAAAAGGCTTTTCTAGGGAGAGCAGTGTCCACGTCCTAGGCAGTGATGTCACCTAGACAGCTCCATGCTTCCCATGATCCCCAACACGAAGAGGTGAGATGCAGCCCTAAATCATGCAGATCTTCCTACTCTAAAGGAAAATGCCTCAGGACAGTACTATGGAAAATATTACCCGAATTAACAAGAAAATGTACGTTAGCACTTAAATCCTCTCCAAAGATTAAAAATAATATGCATGCACCTTTTCTCTTCTGGCTGTTATCTGGGAGAAGAGAAAGAAGGGGATAAAATCTCGCTTATGTTGCAAACACCAGTCTCTCAACTCCATCCTTAAACTAATGTTAAGCATATCTTACTTGAGTTTTGATGGCTCTCCTGGTGGTTCTGAGATTCCTACCACAGTTCTGAGATGCATGGTGGTGACTCTGAGGAGACTGGGTGAGGGACAAAATATTTTACAGGCTTATTCAGCACCCTGTCTCATTTCTGTCCCTGGCTCCTCCCTCCACAGCATAATTGCTCTCAAACAGTGAGTCTCAACCTTTCTAGCGCTGTGACCCTTTAATACAGTTCCTCATGTTGCCATGACCCCCAACCATAAAATTATTTTTTTTTTGCTACTTTATAACTGTAATTTTGCTGCTGTTGTGGATTGTAATGTAAATATTTTTGGAGATAGAGGTTTGCCAAGAGGGTCTCGACTCACAGGTTTAGAACTGTTGGCTCTAAAGAGATGCAGGGAGAGGCCTGTTTGCAAGTACTTGTCCTCCATTGTATATGGTGCTAGAATACACGACAAAGCAAGGGGAATCCTGGGAGCACAGAGTGGGGCCCTGGGTTGGGGAAGACTCTGCTGAGTAGGGGGTGGTTAAGTTAGCTTTTAAAAATGACCAGCAAAGACAAAGAAAAGAGCATGTGAGATCAAAGAAAGGGCTTAGCTAGGATCAGGGAGAAGGACTGTACTGGGGGTCGCAGGAACCTGCCAGGTGGTTGGAATCCACCTCCATCTCCATTCCTACAATAAATAATTGGAAGCCTTTAATCAGAATGTATCTTTTAACAGACCAAAGTACGGCAACATGATGGGAGCCTTGCTTGACCTTTTAGATGCATGTGCTTGAAACATTTTATGCAGAACAAAAGTCAGAAACAAGCTTAAGCTATTCTGCATGGCTATAATTCTAGTACTTGGGAGAGTGAGGTAGGATTGTGAGTCCAAGGCCGGTACAGGCTGCTCACTAAAGGCCTAAAGAGACCCTGTTGTTGTTTGCTTTTCTTTAAAGCAAGCAAACTAACTGTCTGGTTTAACTAGTGATTAGACTTGCAAGGCAGTATGAGATAGTACCCATGAAGGTGGCTTTGCAAGGGGAGCCTAACTTGGGTGTTGGGATACGTGTTCTTGGCTTGGAGGGCCACTTATTTTGGCTCCCATAAGTCAGAGAGCAGTATAATCTCTGCCTCCAAGGCTTAACTCTAGGTATGGGAAGGTCAAACCCAGCTGTCTGCATTGGACCATTGAACCATACCCCAGCCCCTATGTGGACAGGTGAAGAAGGTGGTCATTACTTGGCTTGGATGGAGTCAGTAAGGCTGTGGATTTTCCAGGTACAGTGGACTAAAGAAGCAATGAGACCTAGAGCTTCTTCCTGCATGCTGAGGAGAAGGGGCAGGCAGTTTGGGAACCTCTGGGGAGAATAGGAAATCTTCCCAGAGAACCGTCTTCCCCAGCAAGGAGTAAGTTCACCTTCAGAAGTGAAGACACAACCCTGACACAGAGGTATCTCCAATTCATCAGTTGCCCTGTGATTTCTGGCTATAGCTAAGACCAGGAAGTCCAGTCGACAGCCATGTCTTTTACAGGGGATCTCAGTCAGGCCCAAGATCAGTGGTTCTGAATTTTCCTAATGCTATGACCCTTTCATACAATTCCTCATGTTGTGGTGACCCCCAACCATAAAATAATTTCCTTGCTACTTCATAACTATAATCTTGCTCCTGTTATGAATTATAATGTAAATGCCTCATGTGCAGGATATCTAATACATGTCCCCTGTGAAGTAGATGTTTGACCTCCAAAGGGGACATGATCCACAGTTTGAGAACCACCCCTCTAGACTTAAAAAATAGGTTTTTTTTTTAAATGGGGAAATGCTATCAGAGATGGGGAAACCAAACTTCTGGTGCCTTAGAAGATGCAGTTAAACAATCTTTTCTATCATCTGATTCTAGGTTTATATTAGCATTTGCTGGACATATTAACCCATCAAGACACTTGAGACTAAGGTATCTGTCTTTCCCTGGCATCTTCTCTTAGGCCCACTGAACTTACTGCATTCTCCTTAGGGACCAGACTGATGCTGTCTCCTCAGGGACCAGCTTTTAAAAAAGATCATCATTAAGGGTCAGTCGACTCTTTATTTTGCTAGAATATACATTAAGTGTGTAGCTGGCTAAATGCCCCACCTTCTCCCCTATATGTTATATTCCTCTCCACTCACCTTTCACTCCCACCCCTACCCCTACCCCTACCCCTACCCCTACCCCTACCCCTCCCCTCCCCCTACCCGGAGTTCTTATGTATCATTCTTGAGTTGGCCTGTGAGAAACTGGCGTGATTCTTCTTGATGTCCTCAGTAGCCCAGATACCCCAAGCAATGACTTGCTTTGCAGTGGGATACTTTTACGCTTCTAGGCAGAAGCAGAAGGTCCTTGTTAATGGGGTTCCTGATATGGCCACTAAAGGGTTTAAGTTCCTTAGGACAGTTTGCATTGTGCATGTTTGCATAAATGTGTTCATCGTCACCTAGTTAGCAAAAAGCATTTTTTAAAAAATGTTTGTACAGCTATAGACATTTATAGATAATTTAAAGAATTGGAAGTACATGAATGACCTGAGACAGGGCCTAGGGGTGTGTGTGTGTGTGTGTGTGTGTGTGTGTGTGTTTGTGTTGTGTGTTTGTGTGGATGTGTTGTGTGTGTGATTTTGTGTGGTTGTGTGTGTGTGATTGTGCTTGTGGTTGTATGTGTGTGTGGTTGTGTATGTGCGGTTTTGTGTGTGTGGTTGTGTGTATGTTGGGGAGGGACTTAAGAATAGAGGGTTCTGGCTGGGGATATGGCATAGTTGGGAGAGTGCTTGCCTGTCATAGTTGAGGCTGTGGGTTTGATACCCAGGACCACATAAAGCAGATGTGACACAGCCCTCATTCCAGCACTAGGGAAGTAAATGCAGGAAGGTCAAAAGTCTAAGGTCACCTTTGGCCAAACAATGAGTTCAAAGTCAGCCTGGGATACATGAGACCTTGTCTTTTAAAAAAGAAAATATTCTTCTGGGTGAGCGGATGGATTTAGTTACATTGACATGCTTTGGGGCTTTGACCTGTGCCCTGGAATGAGAAGAAAACTTTTCTTCTCGGGGGAACATTATGAGCTTCTTCTCTTGGATGAAAAGTGATGCACTTGGGAATTAAGAAAAATTCAGATTAGTGCAACAGTGTATGCAGAATGTATAAGAGGTACAATCTTATTTCTTCACAAGCACACATAATACTAAATGTATCTGAGAATCCCTTCTATTTTCGGGGGGTTGGGGGGAAGAAAGAAAAAGAAACATTCAGATCAGAAATGAAGTGTAATGCCTTGACTTCAGACAAACCATTTCAGTGAGGAGAGAATTATGGGAGTGGAACAGTGCTGTAAACTGGCAACTTTGTTGCACACTGGGTTAAACCTCAGCCAGATCTTTGGAGATTAGGTGTGGGCAAGAGCAAATGCAAAGTTTGCCATTCCTTTGGTGATTTACACGTTAGGCCACAAGAAGCTAAGTAGATGGTGTGTGTGTGTGTGTGTGTGTGTGTGTGTGTGTGTGTGTGTGTGTGTGTCTACATGCACACACGTGTGCATGCAGGCATGTGCTGACATGAATACATATGACAGGTGTGGAGGTCAACTTGGGATATATTTCCTCAATCTTCTCCTTCACCTCCCCTCCTTTTTGAGACAGGCTCTCTCAATGACTGCTCAGCCAGCGAGTTTCATGGCTGTTCCTGTCTCTGTCCCTTTAGTGCAGGGTCACAGGAATGTACGTTACCCTGGCTTTTCATATGGGTTCCGGGGACTCCCAGGGGATCTGAACTCAGGTCCTCCTGCTTCTGTGGCAAGCACTTTTCTGACTGAACCATCTCCCCAGGCCCCTAAGTAGGTCACTTGGTAGTTACTGACTTGGGGGTCACAGTCTATCCCAAGTAGGCCTGCCTACCTGTCCTCATGAAGCGAACTAAAAGAGTCAAAATAGAGGTAGAAAATAGAAAAGTGTTTGTATTCAATGTGGCCACATTGGAAAGAAGCACAGAGATCCAGCAGAACCCTCAAGTCCTTTTTCCTCTTGGGGCCCTGAAGTGAGAGCAAGGTTTAAATAGAGGGCCAAGGATATTCACTTCTAAGTAGTCCAGCCAAGGTGTGGCCCTGCTCCACTCTGACCTGTCCATATCCAGGCTGCTAGTCCATCCTGCAGGGTGCTCTGACAAACTGTGGTGTCTTTCCTGGAGACTCATTCTCTGATGGGTGTCCTTTCCTCCTACCATCTGACTCCTGGAGGAAAGTCTCATTTGTTTGGGGTCTTCTGTTTCATCAGTCTAATAGTCTGATTGAGAGATGTTGTGTCTCTTCAGAATGTCTTCTGCCAGCCACTTCCTCATCAAGGCTTGAGAACATTTCTAGATTTCTCTTTTAGATCCTTTCAAGGGAAAAGTTAAGTGTACCTTCTGTTGCCATAGTAGCTGATCTTTTGATTGAATCCAGGGTAACTTCAAGGATTTTTTTTTAAAGTACATATCTGACCCAGGCAGATTCAAGGTCAAGTTTCTTGGCACTATCTTCACTGTGTGTGGTGCTCCACCACTGGGCATGGTGCCCCTCATCTCCTCAGGAAAAGAAAATAGTTTAATTACCAAAAGGTAACTGTTGATCACTGATGGTGGCCTGTTGAGCTGTGGAATTAGGCACTCCAAGTTGTCAACTCCGATTAACCAGGGTTGCTAGAAATGTAGCCAGAATTAATTTTCATAATTCTCTGTGTGACTCATAGTATCCCCTAGGCACTTGTGAAACAGAAGTTTGGATAGGGCACATGGGTCTTTATAAGGATTCAGCTCACACTGAAGTACATCTTCATTTCTCTGATGGAAACCATGTCTCCCTCTCTTGGGTGGACAGGGCCAGTTGAGGGGAGCCCATCTCCCAGGGGGCATTCCTTGGCTGAAAAGCTGCAGCCTTTGTGGATTCCATACTGAGTAACCCTGTTCTCTTTCTGCATAACTTCCTACCCTCCCCCTTCACTGCCAGCTTTCTGCCCTGAAGACTGTGAGAATCTGTGCCCCCACAGGCAAGGCTCAGTTCTTCAGGAAACCTGCCCACAGCCAACTCACAGCTTAACAGAGAGACGATTACTGACAAGGTGAAGGGTGACTCAGCCTGGGACATCAGGAAACAACCAATCTAAAAATCTAACAAATGTACAGCCATCTGAACCTGGAAGTATTAGCTCTGCGGGGCCTGCTAAAACTGAGGAGATTATATGCTGATAATATGAGACAAGTGCAAACAGATGTGCTGTACCAGAGAGACAGAAAACAGGAGTTCCCTGCCCTGCGTGGCGGTGTCCTCACTCCTTAAGGCTGCAGCTGCTTCATCAAGCCTATGAGACTGAACCTCTCCTAGGCTTGTAGATCTGTCTCAGAGGTGGTCAGCACCAGGCTTAGGTGCTGTGCCAGTACTTGAGTTTGCTCTCTCTCCCTCTCTCTCTCTCTCCCTCTCTCTCTCCCTCTCTCCCTCTCTCCTTCTCCCTGTCTGTCTCTCTCTGTCTCTCTCTCTCCTCTCTCCCTCTCTTTTCTCCTCCATTTTCTCCTCCTTTTCCCTCTCTCTTACTTTCCCTCCCTCCTTCCTTCTCTCTCTCTCTCTCTCTCTCTCTCTCTCTCTCTCTCCTTCCTTCCTTCCTCCCTTCCTTTCTTTCTTTTCTTTGGAAAATTACTGTTTTTATTTTACTCACTGAGAGCTTCATGTACTGTACTTTGGCCAGCATTCCCCTCCTTGGATCCTCTTCCATCTCCTTACCCACCCACCTCCTCACTCTCCAACCACTGAGTCTGGTTTGTGGTAGCTGACTTCTGAGTATGGGGCCTGCCATGGCACGTGGTTGATAAACCAGGCATCATTCCATCAAAGAAATTGACTTTCCCTCTTGCAGCATCCTTGGCTATGGCCAGAGCTCCCTGTGCACTTCCCCTCCTCCAAGGTGTGGGTTTGAACTGTGAAGTGTTACATGTATCTGCCCTTTCTGTCTAGGAAACACTATTTTTTCCCCAAGTCATTCACAATCTCTGGCTCTTAAAATCTCCTCCACTGTCTTCCTCACAGACCCCTGGAGCTTGAGGGAAGGAATTTGTTGTAGACTTCCTATTCAGGGCTGTGAATTTCATCTTCAGGGTTACACAGCAAGCCCATTACCAGCTGAACTATCATCCCAGCCTCCATTACCAGCTGAACTATCACCCCAACCCCAAGAAGCAGTAGTCTGACGTATCTTTAGTGGCTCTTCCCTCTCAAGGCAGCACTGAGAACTGCTACAGTTCTTACAGTTCTTACAGTTTCTTGCTTTTCCCTTTTATTGAAATAATTTTACATAATATATTCTAATTATGGGTTCCCTCCCCTCTTCTCCTCCCAGTTCCTCTCCACCTCCCTTCTCATCTGAACCCAGTCTGTTTCTGTCTCTCATTAGAAACCCATAGGCTTCTAAGGGATAATAATAAAATACAATATAGCAAAATATAACAGGATAAAACCCAAACTTATACATCCAAATTGGATAAATGAACCAACAGAAGGAAAAGAACCCAAGAGAATCACAAGAATCAGAAACCCACTCATTGCACTCTGAGGAATTCCATAAAAACACTAAACTGGAAGCCGTAATATATTGCAGAGGACCTGGTGCAGACTTGTGCAGGCCCTGTGCATGCTGTCTCAGCCTTTGTGAGTTCATGTGAGCTTTGTTCGTGTTGATTTAGATGGCCTTGTTTTGTTCAGTCCCTCTGGCTCTTACACTCTTTCTGCCTTCTCTTCTGCAGGGTTTGCTGAGCTCTGAAGGGAGAGATTTGATGAAGACATACATTTAGGGCTGAGTGTCTGCCTTACGTTTGGCTGTGGGTATCTATATTTGTTCCCCTCTGCTTCAGGAGAAAGCTTCTGTGATGATGGCTGAACCAGGCAGTATAGCAGAATGTCATTTTATTGCTACTTAAAAAAAAGAACTGTATAATTTGGCTTTACCTTAGGACCCTCGGCTATCTAGTCTCAGGTTCTTGGCAACCCAAGCAGTGTCATGCATGAGTTCTATCTCGCAGTGTGGGCCTTAAGTCAGTGGTTGGTTGCTCCCACTAGCTATGTGTCACCATTGTTCTAGCATGTGTTTCGGACAGGACAGCCATGTAGATCAAAGTGTGTGGCTGGGTTGGTGTTTACAATTTCTCTTTGGTAGCATCCGGAGTACTTTACCGTGTGAAAGTCACTGGAGTGTAGTGACTCTCTGTAGGTTCAACTTCTCCACATTCATTGAGTTGTATGGGTGTTGTCTTCAGCAATAGAGTCTTGCTGTCCATTTGTAGAGCAGCTATAGTCTCGGCAACAGCCTGGGTTGTTTGGGGATTCCCTTTGTCCAACAACTTAATTAGATATAACCCAATCTATGTAGTGAAAGGTTTCTTAGATAACAAGAGATGGCCAGTCGGGGCTCTGTTTCCATCATTATTCGGTGATTTCTGTTAGATCCCAAAGAAACCCTGGACAAATGGCTAACTGGGGTATCAAAGCAGACGCCGGCAGCCTGGCTCTCAGCATAGCAAGTACCTGTTACAGACTCATCCTGGCTGGTGCATCTCACCCCCTACTCTAAACCTCTACCCCTCCACCTTCTCTGATTCCTTATAAGACCTAGTCATTTTGGCTCTGAGCTTCTCTTGGTCTCTAGGTTCCCATGTTCTCTCTTTGTTCCTTCTAATTTCCTCTCTTGTTCTGCCCCACCCCGTCTCCTCTCATGGACCAGGTCGGCTGGGCAGCTTCAGTCTTCTGGCCTGGTTCAGTCTGCCAGCCTGGTTTAGTCTGGACTCTTCCAGATGCTTCTGGTTGTTTTCTCTCTCATATTTACCGTAAACCATCTCCTCAACCGAACCAGTCATGGCCTCATTTTTCATTTATTTCATTTAGATTACCCTTCATATATGTATATATTTTAGGAAGTTTTGACTGTATTACATTTCCATACTACCCCTTAATTATGGCCTTTAATTATAGCTGTCTCTCCCTCTCCCGTATTCTCTACTTGCCCCACTCTTCCCTCTCCTTCCCTATTGAGACCCTCCTAGTCCACCCCCCACCACCACATTTTGCCATAACTATGTATTTCATTTTCTTTTCCTAATAGCTCTATCTGTCACTTCTGGTCCTTCATGTGGGATGATTTTCTAGTTCCATCCATCTACCTGCAAACCTTATTTCTTTTTTTTAACGACTGAGTAATACTCCATTGTGTAAATGTACCACATTTTCTTTATCCATTCTTTCACTGAGGGACATCTAGGCTGCTTCCAACTTCTGGCTTTTATGAATAGAGCAGCAGTGAACATGGCTGAGCAGATGTCTCTGTGGTAGGATGAAGCATTCTTTGGGTATACGCCCAAGAATGGTATAGCTGGATCTTGAGGTAGATCCATCCCCTCTCCCTGAGGAGCTGCCACACTGATCTCTGTAGCAGCTGTACACATCTGTATTTCCCTGAGTGACACACCTCCTCCAACAAGGCCATACTTACTAATCCTTTCCAAACAGTTCTGCCTACCAGAAAGCAAGTATGTAAATATATGAGCAACTGATACAGACCACATTGTGTTCTTAGAGATGTATGAAACACACGGTCTCTTTCAGTGGTCTTTCTTCAGTTTTGACGTGTGCTATCAGGTTAATGAATGGTGGCTTCTACCTAATTGTGGAGCTGCTGTGGCTTTATGCAGGTGTGGTCATTGAAGGAGCAGGACATTTGGCCCTTTGGCCTGGTCTGTTTCTGGGAACGACCTGCAGAGCAGTGACTGGTCTGCTGTGGACAGTCTCGGGGCCCTGCCTCTGTGTCCTGAGGGATCTGAGGCAAGGTCTATCACTTCTTCATTCTCAGAGTTCACATCTGTACATTAAAGGGCTTTAGCTTAACTCTCTTCAGCGCCATGCTTCTGGGGTAATTGATCTGGAGAGAGATAGGGGTGGATCTTTTTTTGCTACTGTAGAGTGTGGGTCTGGGACAGGTACACCAGCATTACCAGGGAGGCACGGTGACTTTTATTATTGAACCCTCTTCCCACCTTTAACTGGGACAGAATCAATCTCTCTCTCTCTCTCTCTCTCTCTCTCTCTCTCTCTCTCTCTCTCTCCCCTCTTTGAGTGCATGCGTGCGTGCATGGGTGCATGCTTGTGTGTGTGTGTGTGTGTGTGTGTGTGTGTGTGTGTAGAATATAGCCTACAGTGATGGTTTTCTCTTTCCATGTGTGGGTCCCAGGAGTTGAGCTTATGCTGTTGGGCTTGCTAGCACATGCCTTTGCCTACTGAGTCATCTCAGTAGGCCAAGATGCTTCTTCATTAACAAGTCCTAGTAGCTTATTGGTTTTTTTTCTCCCAGATAAATTTGGGGACTTAGATGGACATGGTGACTTCTCCAAGTCACTTAACTGATTCCATGCTAACTGTACCTGACTCTAGAAAGGGGGCATAAAAAAATCTTGTCTCAAATCTCATCTGAGTGTGGTGGTCCAGGCCTATGATTCCAGCTCTTGGGAGGTGAAGGCATGAGGATCAGGAGTTCAAGGACATCCTTGTCTACAGGGTTTGAAACTAACAGGGATATTGTGAGACTTTGTCTCAAAAGTGAAACAAATCTTCTTTTGCAGCTGCTATTGTTGGGAGTCAGTAGTCAGCAGGGTAGGCTTCCAGAGCCCCCAAGAGATGGGCAGACCTAGCCAGTCAGTTCTTCATAGACTGCCAGAGTTCAGCCCAGCCTTCCTGTCCACCCAGTCCCTCTCCTCACCGACTCCTTCACATTCTGCTTCAAATGGAATCTTGTTCCATATGGTTTGCATCAGGTCAAGCCGGCTCTGGCCACTCTGAGGTGGGGATCAGCAGCTTTCCTCCTCTCTCCCTTCCCAAGCAGGGGATGACTTCCTCCTGCTGGGCCTCATCCCTCCCCTCCCTCTCTTCTTTCATCTTCCAGAAGATCTAGTGCTTCGGATGACATACAGCAGAATTCTTTAAAAACCCTTGAGGGTTTTGAACTATTAGCAGATTATTCCAGAAACTTCTATGCACAGTGCTTTGTAATGTTTAAGAGGCCAGGGGGCTCCTTTCCCTTCTCTTCTGTTAACACAGACAGACAGACAGACACAGACACACACATACACAGAGAGAGAGAGACAGGGAGAAAGAGATACATATACACTCATAAGTATATGTATCATACATGTATACACACAGAAACATATACACACATCACACACACGTATACACACACACACACACACACACAAACATAGACACATTCACAGACACATGTATACACACTGCACCCCTTGACTAGGGTATAGCTGTGTTTTTAAATGACAGATCATACTTTAGCAACAGTATAATCTAGTGGTTCTGATCTTTTATATTTATTTTATGTCAAATACTGCTGTGTTCACCACTTACAAACTAGGTAAAACGGAACTGCCCCATTTTCTTTGGGTACCAGATTCTCCTGGAGACATTTGATGAGATACAGATTCATAGATCTCATCCTAGGGACAGGCATCACTTGTGGAGGGCTCCAGGGAACAAGATCTCTGGGTGTTTTTCATGCATGCTGGAGGTTGGGAGCTCCTGCTTTGGAGGGAAGACAGAATTCGGACATGGAAAGACTGGGAAGACAAAGAAGAGCAGGCCGTTTGATGGGTACCACCTGCACGCATTGAAATCTAGGTTTCCCAAGCTCCGTGTCTGCTCTGTGCCTCAGTTGTCCTGTCTGTGAAAAAAGTATCTATGAAACTGTGATATTTGCCCTGTTGGTAGCTATGAGGAATGACGTGGAATACGTTTGAAGAGCACCCGGCCCATGCCAAGGGCACTGCGTTAGCTGTGGGCATCATTCATGCCAGTTCCATGCCAGGTGAAGCACATGCCCAAGGAGTGACTTTAAGAGAGAGGGAAGCACACCTGCCCACTTAGCAGTCTGAAGCTGAAGGACTGCGAATGTCTGCAGGAAATTAACCTGGGAGGCTTTGGTTTTGTTTTTTTAGAATAGAAATATAAGCATTGTCACAATGGTTCTAAGCTGCAGTGAAGCCTGGAGATGTGCATTAGAACAGTCTTACATTTTTCTCATGCGTGTGCACATGTGCAGGTGTGCGTGCAGGTGTGTGCGTGGGTGTGTGGTGGTCAGAGCCAGAGTTCAATGTCTGGTGTTGTCCTGCATCCCTCCCCACCTTACCTTTTTAATGTTTGAGATTATAATTTAATCGCAACATCTCATTTTTTCCCTTTCCTCCCTTCAAGTCCCTCCTCAGTCTCCTCAAATTGATGACCTCTTTTCATTGTTATATGCACATATGCGTGCATATATATTTGTGTATACACACTGTGTGTGTGGTTTCAGGGCTGACCATATGGCATTAGCTAAGCACCTGTGTGCTCTTCCATGGGAAGACCACCTCTCCCATGCCTGGCTTTCCTCGGTTGCCTCTAGTCCTTTGTTAAGGTTAAGACCTCAGAGGCTTTTCTCTGTCCAGGTCAGTGTGTTCTTTGATGTCATCCTGGTTCATCTCACAGTTGGGCGGCTATGTTGGTGAGACTTCACAGATGTAGCTTCTGATATTGCTAGAAAACACAACCTCATGGAGGTCGCCAACCCTCTTCCAGTCTCCCTGATCCCTCTTCCACAGTATTCTCTGAGCCTTATTCATCTTACTACTTTAGACGCTGCCTTGCACTGAACTAGACCTTGCCATTTTGGCTAGCCTGATCTATCTATGAATCCCGGGAGTCTCCTTTTGCCTCCCCAGGTCTGGGGTTATGAGTATATGCCCCTGGACCTAGTTTCTTCCTTTTAAACATAGATGCAAAGGAATCCAAATTTAGATCCTCATGCTTTACCACTGAGCCATCTCCGCAGCCATTAGATTTATTTATCGCTTGATTTGCTTTAGTGTTTATTTATGCAGTACTAGGGTACCTGGGACCTCCTACAGACTAAACTAGCACCGTCCCACCGAGTTACACCCCAGCACTAAACATTTTAATAAAGATGACCAGAAAAAATTTCAGAAACCCTGGTTTCAGTGAAAGAAGCCTGGTATTCAGATTGAAAGGTATCCTAGGATTACGAAAGCATGAACACTAACTGCATATTTCATATCTGCTTTATTAGGCGTGTCCAGAAAGTGGCAGAA